>NC_043704.1:22840005-22863662 GCF_006229205.1 Suricata suricatta
TTAAAAAAAAGAAATATAATTCCTTGACTTTCAATCTTAGAAGGTTGTTATATAAGGCAAACTGGTCTAAATACATGAGATTCTCACTGGGCAGATACCTAGCAGAAATGCCTACCTAAGGAAAACAACAAATAATGCCTGTGTGCCAAACGCACATATAAAAGCGTCCAGATAAATATTTTTATGCTTGTGTTTTCTATATCTATCACCGAGAGCTTGAAATCATTTTTCTGTTTTCAATTTCATAGTCTCCTTGAGGGCTGAAAATATGAATGTACCAGTTATATTAGTTTTCTAGGACCACAGTAACAAAATGGGGGCCTTAAAACAATAAAAATGTATTGTTTCTCAGTTCTGGAGGCTAAAAGTCCAGAATCAAGGTGACATCAGGGCCATATTTCCTCTGAACCCTGTAGGGAAATCATTCCTTGCCTCTTCTTAGTTTCTGTTGTTTTGCTGGAAATCTTTGACATTTCTTGGCTTGCAGCAGCCTAACTGCAATCTCTACCTTTGTTGCCACATAGTGTCCCCATTGAATGTGTCTGCTTTGTATGTCATCTGCTATAAGGACAGCAGTCATAACAGATTAGGGGCCCACCCTACTACAGTATGACGTCATCTGAAATTAACTAATTACCCTTGCAATGACCTTGAAGTCACATTCTGAGATACCAGGGGTTAAGACTTCAACGCATCTTTTCTGGGTGAGGAAGGAGACAATTCAGTCCATTACATCAGTCGTAATTGAATTAAGATAGTTTTTTATTCGATAAAATATATAAACAGGTATGGGAAGAAAGTTTTAGTTTTATATTAATTTTCAAGGACCATTAATGCAAGTAATCTCTCAGGCAGTTTTGAAGAGTTAGACTGTTTTGATGGTCACATAATACATCTGTTAAAGAGCTTTCTCTCTCTCATTAGAATTGGAAAATTAAAATAAGTTAATGACTGACTGCTTGTAAAATCATTTTAATTATACTACAAATTGTGGCAATGTACCAGCATGTAAGAAAAACTATAACAAAATGGTCATATTTCTATTCAGTGTATTCACAATTTAGTGCCTCTGCTAAATTAAAGATTTTTTCTTAGAGACAATAAATAGTTCAGATGATTCACTGGTGATCCCAACAAACATGCTGATATTTTAAACTTCATTTATAGTCCATGCTTTCTGAACTGACTCTTAATTCTGTGATGAGGCTAGTTACTTCAGTTGGTTTGATTATTTTAGTTATTTTATCAGAATGCATTATAAAGGCCTTTATTAAATTAGCTTTCACTTATTCAAAGATTTCATTCCTTTTAATTTAGTGTACATTTTGTCTATTGAAGTTGTAATTTATATTCTATTTTTGAAATGGAAAATGAGTCAAACTGCACATTACATAAAATAAACATCCTGTGTGATGAGATAATAATTTTGCTAAACTGTAGACATTTAGACTAAAATTGTTTAATAGCAAAGTAATGGTTTGTATCCAAGTTTGCAATAGATATTCTGGGTATTTTCAAGGAGCTGTGGTGATAGTATTAACAATCATTTTCAATTTATTTTTCCCCAAGAATATTTGGGCAATTGTGCTCCATAATCTAATGATGCTGATCTTTATCTGTATCATTATTATAAAAAATGCTGTTAGTTCAGGAATCAATGTTTGCAGCTTCAACAATCTAAAGAAAAATCTGCTGAACTAATTTTATTTTAGTCAATTACATTTGGGCAATGAGGAATAAAACGGAGATGAGAAAGATTATGCAGTTTATGTTGGGAGTAAAATACTAAATCCATTTCACTAAACCCAAATGATTTAAAGGCTAAAAAGGAAGTCATTCTTCAGTGGATTTATTTTACTTTAAAAATGAGAGAGGTAACAAGAAAAGTTATCTTTCTGGAAAGATAGATTTCTTACATGCCCTTCCTACATGTTGAACATGTAATTTGTATGTCAGTTTAATGCAGAGAGAATTGGAAAGAAAAAAAAAATGTACATAGGTGTTTTGAAAAGAGCACTAAATTGGAATTAGAAATCACAGATTTTAATTATCTTACTTAAGCAGAAAGTATATATTTTAAATCCCTGGCCCTTACTTTCCCAATGGATAAAAGAGCTAGAATTAGGTAAAATTATATTCCTTCAGCTTAAATTTCCAGTCTAACATTCTATGATTTGGTATTCAAAGATCTTCAGAGCATTTTTAAGCATTGAAATGAGTTTATATTCCATCATCTTTAACTCATCGACACATTAACGGGAATATGACCAACTGTGAGGCAATCTCTTCCATTTGGTTAACCGTAGAATATGTGTTTTCTACTAGGAAGGTTTCAGGCGTTCTTAAATATCTTAGTGATCATTGCTCTTTTCTTAGCACAAGATCTCTTTTCTCATCAAAGATTTCCCTAAGGCTACTGTTTAGACAGTAGCTAAAAGATTTCTCTTTCTATGTGAATCTCCACAAGCTCTGTAAAAGTGACGCACTAAATTGGGGACCGATTATGTACCAATCATTGTCTTTTCTTGTTCATTGCACTGTGCATTTATATCTTTTTGATTCCTTTATGGAAATGAGTTAAGGTTTTATTAACCTTGTTATTTGGGCAAAAGTCTGAAATGTCAGATAGTTTTAAGTAACAATTAACTCCCGTCATCTTTTACCTGTGTGTGTTGCATAAAAGCATGTGTGTCCATTGATTCACTTAAAATACTTTGCTTAAAATGTTAGTTATTTATATTAGTGCAACATACTAATATATATATATATATATATATATATGAGTCATATAATAAATTGTCTTTTATAAATTGATTGTATTTCTTACAATGAACTCTTATTTTATTTGAAGTTCCTTAATCTGAGCACAATTGCAATTAACAAGGACTTTATAAATTAACAATTTTGTTTTAGACAATAATTTAAACTAATTTCATGTGTGCCCTTATTTTTAGAAGCCTATACCATATTTACATATAAAACACTTTAAGATAAACTTGTAATTTTTTTCTTTCATTACTTCCTACATTTCTCCTGAACCTCAAAGCTTCACTTGTTTCCTGGGACTGAAAAATCGGAGGCAAGTATTACACAAAGTGACAACTTCCTATGACACCTTATCACAGCTAGTGGCACTTCTAGATGTAATGTATCACAATTTAGGAAAAACTACAAGAAATTCTCCTCCCAGTCCCTGCTAGCATTATCTATCCAATGTGTAGATCTCTCCCAGTTCTTTAGCTACAAGAGACCAATGTTCACTCTAAACCAATTTCTTAAAGTCAGATAACATAAGAAGAAAATCTTGATTACAGAACAGCCACGGAAGGAGGTTAGTCAGAGGTTGAAATGGTTTCTTTAGAGAGTCCTGTTTTCCCTGGGCTCCCAAGCTACATAGGCTATTGTAAGTAATTATATTTTTTAAAAATTGCTTTAAATTTTGAAAATAATATTATTCTGAAAGTTGTTTATTTTAATAAAAATTGCTATAGATTTATTTCTCTTATGAAAAATTGGAAATTAAGAAGAAAAAGTCCATCTAGTGATCAATTACTCAGAAATAACTTTAAAACCATTGATGCACATCCTTTAGATGTTTTTCTAAGTATACCCATGTGAACACATTTAAAAGAGAGGGTTTTATATTCCCTGCTTTGTGAATTAATGAAACATCTGACAATGCCTTATGGATATCTTTGTGTGTTAGAAAAATTTGTAATTGATTACTCTGTGTTGTCCTATAGAAATCATTTCCTAGATGTTATCTAAATTGGTGTATTATATAGTCTTTGCATTTTCTCTTTACAAGAACGGTGATAAATATTTAATGTTATATTGAATTATCTGCATTTAAGATAATGACACTAACATATTTTGGAATAGATTGATATTACTGGCATATATTGCACATGTTTTATTAGTTAGACCTTATAGACTTCACAAAAATTAACTCAAAATGGATTATAGGTTTAAGTGCAAAAAGAAGAACAGGAGAAAATTGACATGACTTTGAATTTGGTGATGGATTTTTGGATATACCACCACAGTACATTCCATAAAATAAAGAGTTGATAAGTTGGACTTCTTTAAAGTTGAAAACTTCTGTTATGCAAAAGGTGACACCAAAAAAGTTAGAAGACAAGCCACAGACTAGGAAACAATACTTGCAAAAGTCACATCTGATAAGACATATCCAACATACACAAAGAACTTTTGAATCTCATCAATAAGAAAACAAATTCTTTAAAAATGGGCCAAAGACCTTAGACAACTCACCAAAGAAGATATGCAAATGAAAAATAAGCATGTGAAAAGATGCTCCACATCATAGGTGATCAGGGAAATGGGAATTAGAACAAAGTGAGTTAACACTTCACAACTATTAGAATGGCTAAAATACAGAACATTGACAACATCAAATGCTGATGATATGAAGCAACAGGAACTCTCATTCATTGCCGGTGGGAAGGCAAAATGGTGCAGTCACTATGAAAGACAGTTTAGTGGTTTCTTACAAAACTAAACATACTCTTATCATATGATCTCATAGTCGTGCTCCTTGTTATTTACCCAAAGCATTTGAAAACTCATGTCTATGCCCTAACATGCCCGTGGGTGTTTATAGGGGTGTTATCCATAATTGCCACAACTTGGGAAAACCAAGTTGTTTTTCAGTAGGTAAATGAATATATTCTGACATTCAGCACCAAACAACATCAAAAACAACCAAGAAAAGAAAAGAAAAGAAAACAACAACAACAATAAAAAACACATGAGCTGTTAAGCTGTGAAAAGACAGAGAACAATCATAAATGCATATTACTAAGTGAAAGAAGCCAATCTATAAAAGGTATACACCACATAATTTTAACTATAAGATATCCTGAAAAGGCATGACAGTTGTAAAATCAGTGGTTGCCAGGAGAGGGAAGTTGGGAATAAGTATACAAAAATAGGCTGAGCATAGCTTTGTTGAGCAGTGAAAATACTCCACTATATTACAATGATGTATATGTGTCATTACACTTTTGTCTAAACCTATAAAATTTAGAGCATCAAGAGTATTTCACTGAGATAAACCACAGTCTCTAGGTGACTATGATGTGTCAGTGTAGCTTCAGCCTTGGTTAAAAAAAGTCTGGCAAGTGGTATTGATACTGAAGGAGGCTATGCATGTGTGGGGGCAAGTTATATATAGCAAATGTCTGCTCCTGCCTCTCAATTCTGTTGTAAACCTAAAATTTCTCTAAAATATATACACACTTTAAAAAGGTTTAAAAAAGGAAAAAGGGACAATACAGTGGAAAAATCTGGAAAATGTCATCAGTCATCAAAAATTTAATGGATACATCAGAAATAGAACTAGCCAATATTATGTGCTACCCAAGGAGATACACTAGGAAGAGCATTAATCCAGTGATACATCTATTATTAGGATCTAATAATAGAAGATAAAAACAAATCCAAATTGAGGGGCATTTTGCAATGGATAGTATGCAATTAACAGAAATATTGGAGTCATGTATATCAAGAAAAGACTGAAGACTTGTTCCAGATTGAAAGAGATTAGAGAAATACAACTGAGCACAGCACAGATCTAGGATTGGGCCATTTTTTTGCTATTTTGCTGCGGACCAGTTTTACTGTTAGGGCAACTTACAAAAGTTAAGTGGGATCTCAGAGTGAGGGGTATGTAAGAGCTTTTTTTTATATCTTGTAATTTATCTTCAGTAAACATGAAGCTGTTTCAAAATAAGATTTCAAAAGTGACTCAAGCATAAAAAAACAAAATATTGAAGCAAGATACTTCAAGAGCATGTATAATTAAATAACAGACTTCAGTCAGCATATCTGTAGAAAAGACAACAATATTCAAGTTAAGCAAAAATTTATGTGTAAGTATCAATAAAAGCAAAAATTACATATATACAAGTAAATACAAATGAACAGGTCATATAACCTGCAACTATGCAAATGTGGAAACTGAGGACAATTGTAAATATATATTTTACCTGACCAATACAGCTAAATTTGTTTAGTCAGTATTTTTACTCATAGTGGAATGAATGGCAAAACGTAAGTATTTTATATGCATTTCCCTGTAATGCTCCCAAGAACCCTATCAAATAAATATTAGTGTCCTCCATGAAGGGAATTGTATTACAGAACATTGAGTTAACTCATTGCATAAAGACCTAGTGAGATTTAACATAAACAACTTAGCTATAGCACTGAGTGATAATTACCATTATTGTGTGGAAAACTGCCATATGAAAAGTTCCAATGGTTTTTTCCCACAAAGCAATACTGTTATATGGCCTGTCAGTGTTACATTGGTTACTGATGCCACAATTATTTTAACAATTGCTCTTTTGAGTTAAAATGGAAAATTGATTAACTTCAGTGTTTTTGAATAAATGAATTATAAAAGCTATAGATATCCAACTCTAAAAATAATGAACATATAAAACTATCTCTTGTATCTATATATTTTAATGGGAAAATCAGATAGTGAGGATAAATTTTGCAATTACTAGATTTAGGCTTTTTAAATTTTTTAATTTTTCAAGTCTTTATTTAAATTCCAATTAGTTAACCTACTTAATTAATACATTTTAAAATTTATTCATAAAAAGATCTTTGATTGATTACAGTAAAATGTTTATGTAACACTTAATAAAACATGGTTTTGACCTTTGAGAAGAGGAACACCTGATGACATTGCTTTTGTTTTTGTTCGCCATCTATAACTTTTCTCCTGATTCCTCCCCACCCTCAGATGTTCTTAATAAATTTAAGATGCACATTTAGCAGTTGCGTCTTACCACCTGCTCACTCGATTCCTGCCTTACATGGGTATTAGAATATTACATGGGTTATTCAGAATCTGTCACTACTGATATTGTCAATCTTTGCACAGAAGCCGTGTACGTTGACAAGTTGACAAGTTTTGTGGACACAGATATTCCTGAGTCAGTTTAAGGTTTAGAGGAGGAAGTAGGTAGGATAAACATAACATAAGGCATTTATGTTTGTTTCTATTTCAAAACATAAGGCACAATTTCTTTTTAATAAATTATAGTGTTCAATTAATCTAGAAAAGATATAAATACTTCAAGAATACAAAAATTATGATAACTTTTTAAATTATAATTTTTGATGATGAAAAATGACAGGTTTAATTGAAAAATAGTAAATGTGAAGTAATTTAATGAAAGATAATAGCTTTAAAAATATGCTAAAATCAATAACATTTTAATATACCAGATATGGTATAAAAGTTTACGGATACTAAAATCTTCAACCAGAGGGGATCACACAGAAGATAATTATGTCACAGTGCATGGGGGTCATATTACTTCTTCTGGAGATACAACTGTCCTCCCCTTTTCTCCCTCTCTTTCTTTGTCTCTGTCTCTGTCTCTGTCTCTCTCTCTCTCTCTCTCTCTCTCTCTCTCTCTCTCTCTCTCACACACACACACACACACTCACACACACACAAGCACACATCTATATGTGAGTTGAACTCACTCCATCAATCTCTGTTATAGAAAAAATGTAATCACAGAATACAGTATGATATAGTATGCTAAGGAATGACCATTCTTGTTAATTTTACGTTGATAATTTTGTTCGTGTACTTTCCTAAACTTTCAAATGTGGAAATTGTACAGGGATCATTTATAAGAAAACCTTTGAGAATATTGTTTAAGGTCTCTTTGACTACTGAGTAGTCCATCCTGGCTGTTTTATTTTTTTTATAACATCACCCAGTACAAAACATGGATCTATTTTAGAGCTTCTTGTGTTAAAAGTGAGAGATTCACAGAGGAATGCCTCTTTAAACTCTTCCTTCCTATGAAGAGCACAATGCAAATATTACTTTTCTATAAGTAATTTGGTGAAAAGATTTATTGAAAACTACTTTTGATGAGACTAGAATATTATATACAGAGAGAAAGGAGAGAGACATGATTACATAATTTCTGAAGTCTATTATTCTATTTCCTAATAGATATCTGTTAATAAAAAATAATCCTCCCTAGTACTCTTACCCAGTGTATTTGAAATCAGAACAACATAGGTTCTTCCTATGTGGGTTATGCATAAATACATTTTTCCCCTTTCTGTGAGTTAAATTTTTCCACCATCATAAAGTTCTCCTTTGTCCACTAAAATGATTCATTCAAATTAAGTTTTCATCAACACCATGCAATACAAAATAAAAAATAAACACTAATATATAAAGATAGAAGATTCTCACCATCTGAACATTCATTCTCAGGAAGCATAATCTCATTACAACCCAGAGTTGGCTATTCTTTGATCTGAAATCTGATTGTGTTGTTGTCCTCTGTGGGAACTAGAAGGGAATACCTAGGTTCAAAGCTTGAACTATTCAGTGTATCAGATGAGCATCAGCAATTTAGATGGAGATGAGCTTTCTCACTAGGTGCCTTTCTGCTACAAAGCTAACGTCTATCCATGTAATGTTTTCCCAGGTCGTGAAAGTATAACTTATTTTGAGAGTGTAATTTTTAATTTTTCATAGATCTTGTGTTTTTCATAAAGTACAGATTTGAGAATCAATATTTATCTTCTCCTATTTTCAATACAAAACTTTCTGGAATCCCTAGTTAAATTTCAATCCAGAATATGTCACTGACTAAATCCTCAAAAGAAAATAGCCTAAATTTTCTAGGAAGAGAGAAGCTATAATAATCCAATACTGAATTTCCTTATCTTCTTTCTCATCTTTTCTTACCTAATTTAGAAAATCACAAAGAACATTTTAGAGACAAAATTATCTAATGTGTATAGAATTCATAAAATGTCTACGTATTGTTTATCTGAGCCAGAGAAAGAGAACTGGAAGATTTTGCCCCCAATTTTTTTTTATCTTCCTTTACTAGGCACACACACACACACACACACACACACACACACACACACACACTCTCTTGTGCCTAGATGATGTCATATGAAAATTTACTGCATTTGGAATATGCCTGGTGATGTAATTGTTACAGGGAAACAAAGATGAATACTTTATATCTATGATCTCTAGGAGCTATTTTTAATAGGGTAATACAACGGTCCCAAAGATCACCATTTCATTTAGATGAAAGCTAACTTTTTCTTAGAAAAGTCTTGCTATTTTAAAAGTATAGGCCTATTATTTTTCTTTTCATCTCTTTCTGTTCTCTTGACACTGTAAATTGAAGGTAGCCAGAAATAGAACAGAGGTCAATCTTTTTTAATCAAAGAAAGAACCATAAAAAATATCTTTTTAATTTATGTTTTATCATTTTTTTCGTTTTATTTTTGAGAGAGAGAGACAGAGTGTGAGTGAAGGAGGGGCAGAGAGAGGGAAACACAGAATCTGAAGCAGGTTCCAGGTTCTGTTCTGACATCTAAGAACTCAATAGGGGACCTGGAACCCACAAACTCTGAGATCATAAACCTCAGCCAAAGTTGACTGGGCCATTCAGGTGCCCTAAGCATCCTTTTAACTTAAAACAAAATTATCTATATGGCATTTATTCTTTGAAATCTTTTTCTAAATAGAAACAGTACCTTTCAATCATTTTGCAGATTATTTCTCTTCCCTTACATTTATACATTTCACATAGACATGTTCCTTGCAGAACATAAAGAAAGCAAATTATAAAGTTTTCTATTGGAAACAATAACAAAAATTGTTAATTGGAAAGGTATGCATAACATAATATGAATAATATCTTCAGTATCAATGCTAGATACATAAAAATTCCACATAGTACTAAATAAAACTGATTTGTATGTATTTAAATTTAAGTAAAATAAGATATTACTCTATGCAATTTTCTTTTACATAAAAGTATGCTGAATTTCTAACAAATAACACTCTAGTGTTTATGAACACATATTCAGCAAAACAACTACTTCTGAGGGCTCTCCATATATGTTATTTATAAACAAGGGTACCTTCGTGAAGCTGGTGTATCAAATAATCTTTTAAGAAAAAATTTAACTTGTATTACTCCTCAGAGCTTATTATTTAATAATACTGATTATAAATATCAGGGATAAAGACAGTTCAATTTTACCCAAATTTTGCCTTTTCTTAGCAATTTCCTTTGGAGTACGAACTCATATACAGCTAAGATTTTGAATAAAACAATTCAGTAAAGAAGGATGGATGGATGAATGGATATCTACCTATATATTATGGCTATATAGTATATCTAGACCTAGATGTACAAATCAAAATATTGTGAACTATACTCTTGTATGTATCTAACCTTGGTAAATTCCATATAGCCACAAGTCAAATTTGGCATAAATGGCTCGTGCCAGATAAAATGGTAATCCTAAGGGAAGTCACAATCACTGGTTACTATAAAAGAATAGGTGGTGCTGTGTTAATTTTTTGAATAGACAATTAAATAAAACACAATATATGTGCGAATCATATGTGCCTAAACTGTTAATGAGGAGATCACAGAGTGGCACAAATAGTTGTGATTTAGCAGAAAAGGGGGGAAAAGCCAGCTGAGATAGCAAATGACTTAGTAATTGGCATTAAAGAATGTAAAAGCCATCTTTTAAAACAGAGATTTAGCTACTAAATAGAGCTAAATTTGTCCCTGTTCATAGAGACATATGGTCCGTTTACAATTTAAAAAAAATAATAATTTGAAACACAAAGTTCTCCACATGCAAAAAATCCTCAAAGAGTACAAATGATAAGATCTTGTAAAACTTAAGTATAGCCAATAGTAAAAGCACACCAATTTAGAAAAAAGAAGTAGAAATGCAATATAAGATGATATCAAGATTAAAGAGTTGTTTAGGGCCACGTTGGTGACTCAGTTGTTTGAGTGTCTTACTTTTGATTTCGGCTCAGGTAGTGATCTCAGGGTATGGAATTTAGCTCTGTGTCAGGCTTGGCACTGAGCATAGAGGCTACCTATGATTCTCTCTCTCTCTCTCTCTCTCTCTTTCTTCCCCTCCCCATTCATCATTCTCTTCTGCTCTCTCTATCTCTGTCTCAAAAAAAAAAAAACGGAGCTGGTTAAATTTTCACATTAGGAATCTTTTTCATTATTAGTTTCTCTTCATCCCCCTGCCCCTTCTCATGATTAATGCACATGTTCAACACCTCTAGAGACATTAAACAAATTTGGCTTTATAACGAAAATTTTGTGACTGTTATAAAATTATTTTTATTTTTTTCTAAATTCATTGGCAAGAAATGTTTTCTCTCTCTTTCTGCTGTGGATTTCTTATTAACATCTTGTATCTAATAATCCCGGGTGACATAAGTATGTGAGATCTCCTGAAAATTTAGTTTGTGACACATGAATTTCACAGTAAGATCCAGGTTGCTCCCACTTTTGACAATGGAGGTGGGAGGTCTGCTGTAGAGCCTCCAGTCTCCTTCATTAATTCTGCTTTCTCTTGCTTTCAAACTTTCCCTCTTTCCTCTCTTGTCCTATCTTTCTGACCCACAACTGCTTACCACCCAGCTTGTCCCTTCAAACTAAATGGTTTGGGTAGCAGCTTGTTTTTATTATTATTATTATTATTTTTATGTGGCATAGTCACATTAAAATCATAATATACTAAAGTAAATGAATAAGATCTTTCTGTGGAATTACAGGCACCCCGTGAATGCAAGGAAGACCAGCATGACTTTAAGCACATATGAGATATATGTAACACTCCAAAAATCTTAATAACTGTTCTACTTACAAGGAAGACAATTAATGATTGCTATTGAAACTTAGTCCAGGGGCGCCTGGGTGGCTCAGTCAGTTAAGCCTCCGGCTTCGGCTCAGGTCAGATCTCACGGTCCTGGGTTCGAGCCCCACGTCTGGCTCTGTGCTGACAGCTAGCTCAGAGCCTGGAGCCTGCTTCCGGTTCTGTGTCTCCTTCTCTCTCTGCCCCTCCCCCTCTCATGCTCTGTCTCTCTCTGTATCAAAAATAAATAAAATATTTTTTAAAAAGTCACTTAATCCAGTTGGTTGGTTTAGAGATTACCAAAACATTCCTATCCTTGTCAGTCTGTTTCATATCCAAACATTGATTACTAGGGAAACCTAATAAAGGAATTTATAATAAGCGCAAGAAAGTCTACAGTCACAGTTGGTTATAATACTTCAATATACACCAATTAATATAAAACTAGTAGGTGTCTTTGTGAAGAATGATATTATTAGTATTTAATCATTTGAAATTATCTTTTTAATTAGTGTATATTATCTTGGGAAATATATAAAATTTAAGATGGTTACCCTACACTGTTAGTTAATATGAAGAGATTTCTGAACCTCAAATTTCAATAAATTTTGTTTTCTGATAGGATATTGTAGGGTAGCATCAAGCCACAGCTCCTTCTTAAGTAACTGGAATAAAATAAATGGAAATACTGAAATATGTCATATTTAAAGATATTGGCAGGTTGTGGAAGGAGCAGTGTGTAAAGGTATGAAGAGGGAAGAAATTTTCTTCAGCCACATGGATCTCATATCCATTTTTGAGAAAAATTTAATGTTAATGGGGAAAACCGAGGTAAGGCAAAAAGCAGTACTCTACTATATTTTCATCTCTTGTATATTTACGGTTATCTAATGGTAGACATTGTTTTAAGTCAAAGGATTCTTAATGTTAAAACAAACAAACAAAACCAACAACAAGTCATCAGCTATGCACGAGTTACAAGATATAATATAAATATAGGTTTAAAACTAAAAGGAAAGTAAATCTAAATTGCAAAGCTCTATATTGTAAACAATGAAAAAATGGAAGGGTTCTATACCCCTGTTAATTACAAAATACATAAATCTTCACACTAAACGTGTTTTGGGGGGAAAAGATAATGATTTAAGCTTTAATCAAGAAAAGTTCATGCCATTTTTAAAACACTTTGAATTCTGTAAAAGGAGCGAAGGCACTGACAATACTAAACTGAGATATCTAAAAATCAACATGCATATTGAAGATTTAAACCAACCTTTTTCAATGCCTGATAAATCAGGCATAAAACATATTAGTGATATATAGTGTTTGAATGAATGATCGATTAATACTTAGTGTATATGTTTCGAAGACTACACCCAAAACCTATTGAAAACTTTTCCTTGTTAAAATTGGTCATATACTGGGGTGCCTGGGTGGCTCAGCTAGTTAGGCATCCAACTTTGGCTCAGAGCATAATCTCACAGTTCTTGGGTTTGAGCCCCATATTGAGCTCTGTGCTGACAATCTCTGGCCTGCTTTGAATTCTGTGTCTCCCTCTCTCTCTCTCTGCTCCTCCCCCTTGCACTCTGTGTGTGTGTGTGTGTATCTCTCTCTTAAAAATAAACAAATATTTAAAAAATTAAAATGGATCATATACTGAGTATGGGAAAAAATAAGTCTCAACAAGTTAGCATCATACATCATATGCTTTGGTCACAGTAGATTTAAACTAGAAACATAAAGATAGCTTTGAATCACCAATTAGTTAAAGTAAGATACTGTCAATAATTTATGTGTCAAATAAGAAAATACAGTGCACATCAGAAAATTCCATGAAAAATTTTAGGGGTGCATGGATGGCTCAGTCTGTTAAGCATCCTACTTTGGCTCAGGTCATGATGTCATGGTTCGTGGGTTCAAGCCCCACATCAGGCTTTGTGCTGACAGCTCAGTCTGGAACCTGCTTCAGATTCTGTCTCCCTCTCTCTGTCCCTTCTCCTCTTGCTCTCTCTCTCTCTCTCTCTCTTTCTCTCTCTCTCTCTCTCTCTCTCTCTCAAAAATAAAGATTAAAAAATTAAAAAAAAGAAAATTCTATGAAAAAAACGTAAAAGTCTAAAAAAATCATGCTCAAGAATTTAAAGGGCTAGGTCCCTGGCTGGCTCAGTCAATCAGGTGTGACTCTTGATCTTGGGGCCATGAGTTTAAGTCCCATGTTGGGCATTTAGTTTACTTTAAAAAAAAAAAAGAAAGAAAGAAAGACTCAGTATGCTTAATTAGTTATTCAAAAGTCCCTTGCTAAATTTTAAACATTTTTTGATGTACAGATTCAGTAAAATATCAGATCATTAGAAGGTTTATGTTTATTTTTGAGGGAGATTTGTAGTCCGATTTTCAAGTTTAAAATGAAAATTTAAATAATCAAGGTTCTACCAGATTTAAAACTTTAGTAAAACTAGAATCAGTGAAAGTGAATGTAATTTACCAAAAATAGATAAACTGACTGAGTGACAAAATAGACTCACAGTCTGTCACTGTATTGATAATAGCGTTGCCCACTGCAGTTTGGACAGGAAATGACTGATCTTCTCAATCAAGATCGCTTAGAGTGATTGGATAGCCTCAAATGGAAAACAAAATTAAAAACCCTTTGATTCCCCAATATGCCATTCATAATAATTATTCAGAGTGTATCACGGAGTAAAATGTATGACTCTGTGGTTGTCTTGATTCTACATTATATAATCAAATTTTTATTTAAGTGCTTTTATTTATAGTCATATATTTAATATTAAGCTCTAGAGGTTAATGTTAATACAATTAGCTTCCTTCCTAGACAGTATACTTTTCACTGTTGGAAACAAAAATGTGTTGACTTTAATTCACTTTAGTCCGACCTCTTTGGTAGTAACTGACAAAAAATGAATATTAAATGTTTGATAAAAAATATTGTGTTGCCTACAAAAATACAAAGATCAGTTGTTGACTAGAGTTTGGGTGATGTTGTCTTTCTTTTTTCTGATAACTATGACCTCTCAAAGACTGCAAACATTTGCAGTATGCAATATGCAAAAATTTTGATACCATTTTCAACATACTGATTATATTGGGGAATAGTATTTAAAAGTCTTCAGATATATTAAACTGTGATTCAACAGACCAAGTCCTGCAAATAAATAATGTAAAGGACTTGGCATTGAAAAATGTCTCTAAATTATTTGTCTTGTGGAAATAAGAATAGATGGAAAACAATTTCACCATCTTGTTTTCCCTCACACAAAATCTTTCTCTTCCTGCACCTAAATGTAAGTAGAGATAACTTTTATGTCTACAGCACCCTGGACAACATTGCAACTTAAAACAATAAAAATTTAGAGTTATTTTTGGACACATTTTATCTGATTTAACTAGAATAGAAATGTTAACAAGTGTCACATTGTAGAATATCCTCTAAAGAGCTTCATCTTTCATGATACATTTCTGGTCATTTTCTTTCTCGTCTGAGATTTTGATATCTATTTATCTTCTGGAATGATGGTACCTGGACAGTTTTATCTGTAAATAAGAAATTAAATGGGACAGTTTTGTAACAGATGAGACTCATCTTTCTTATATTTTGACCTTGTCATATGTTCTCCGATATATGATGGTATTCCATAGAAGAAATTTTAGTGAAATACAGCATGCTACACTACAGAACTTACTGGATTAGTACTCATCATTTCTTTTTTTTTTTAACATTTATGTATTTTTGAGAGACAGATCATGAGCAGGGGAAGGGCAGAGAGAAAGGGAGACACAGAATCTGAAGCAGGCTCCAGGCTCTGAGTTGCCAGCACAGAGCCCGAACGCAGGGCTGGAACCCACGAATTGTGAGATCATGACCTGAGCCGAAGTCAGACCAACTGAGTGCCCAGGTGCCCTAGTAACTGTCATTTCTGAATTAAAATTCTCTGATCATGTTTTCTCACTTGTCACGTGAAGTTGATTATCCATGCTTGATGGTAGAATATAAATGGCTAGTAAAGTATCTAAAAGATCTTGGCTCCAAGTAGTATTAATTTCTAGTAATATTGAAAATATTGTTTTAATGTTAATATGGTTTTCAGATTTTCATATTATCTTAATGGTGTATATTTGAATGCATTTTTATCATGTTGATACATCTAAATGCTATCTTTTATGTCAGTCCTTAATGTATTGAAGGCATATTCTATCAGGATTACTTGTTCTAAGAACAACTTTTATGGATTGTGCCTCTAGTACATACTTTAGAGAAAAGTTATACCATTTTTCAGAGCCCGAAATGTATATCTCTGTTATAGTCAAAGTTTTAAAGAACATAATTCTGTGGGTGATTATATAATAAAAGCAAACCCACCTTACTTCCCATTTTCTATAATTACAAAACTATACACGCACTTGCTTGGGCCAGAACCTAAGGCTGATCCTTCTTTCCCTTAACACCACTTATCACAAACAAAGGCACATGTTTTCTGTATTCTTTCCAAACACAGCTCAAATTCTTCCCTTCTTCGCTATTTCCCATCATAAAAGGCTATTCCCTGTCAACAGCCTCTTACACATTGCACCCTGCTGTCGGTACCTAATTGACCTCCTTCCTTCCATTTTTTTGTCAGACTAAGGTTAATTTTCAGTAGAAAATCTTCTCAAAATGTAGATTAGATCAGATTGCTCCCTGGTCCATTGTAACATTTCAGCAAATTGCTATTACAGGCATCTTCCATGCGATACACAGGCGTATACAAACGGGTCTCATCTCTCCAGTCTAATTTCTTTCTTCTGCCTCTTTCTCTCTGTCTGTCTCTCTTTCCATCTCTCTGTCTCTCTGTCTGTCTCTCTCTGTCTGTCTCTCTCTCTTCTCTGGTATCTTCAAGCATATGGGACTTTGTATCCTCAGATTTACCACAATCATTCCTACTGTAGGAAATGGTTTTCATGTATCTAAAAGACTTTCTCCAATTTTTCCATAATGTTTTTTCTTTATGATTATTTGCCATTCAAATGTCACTCTTTTAGACACCTCTTTTACTTTTTTCTTTCCATTACCCCATTGTAATTACTACATAGTTTTTACACATCATCACACTGATATAATATTGTTTATTTTTGTGTTTATGGACTTAACCACTGTGGCATGAACTTCATCAGCCTTGTTTACAAGGTAATCTCTGTGCCTAGAACAAGGCTAGGCATATAGATGTTTGATATTCTACAAACAGTTGGTAAATTATTGCAGGTATCAGATTCAAAGACAGTGGGGTAAAAATACAACCTCAAAACTCAAGTGACCTTAAATAATAAGGATTAATGTCTCATTTATTAATATGTCTATTCTAGATAAATTAAGGTCTGTCTCTCACATCTCCCCATCCAGGGATCCAGTCTATTAGAAGAGCCACTAAATTGCCATTTTTCTGTCACTGTGGCAGAGGGAAAGAGATCTCACTAGGTTTATCTATTGACAATTAAATTCTATTTGGCCACGAATCAGACCACTACCGCTTAACAATTAGTTGGCCTAACCTAGTCAGATGGCCCAAGTGAATGGGATGTAGTACATGGTAAAATACTATTGAATAGAAGGGCAGAGATATGAAAATATTTGGGAACACAGTGCAATAAGTATTGCAGTTCATAATTGACAGAAAGGTAAATTTACTGAGCGATAATCATAATCTGATATACAATGATATCTGGGAAGTGTTGCCAAATTTATAACAAATCTCCCTAGATAAAACGTCAGGGATAGAGAAGTGGGTTAGATAGAGCCAAGATACAATGATTTTATTCACGTTTCTTATATTTTTATGTTTCCCACTAGCAAACAGATTTTTTCTAATGATCTGCTAATTTAAGGAACAAAGCAAGTCTAGGAAGGTGGACAGTGAATTATCTATGTCTTAATCTTGCTGCTATAGATGTTTTTTGATCTTTTATAACCAAGCTTATTCTTGTCTTCTGTCAGTATCTTGCACACTTAGAACACGACTGACAGAAATTTACTTTGATGGTGTGATGTTGATCTGAACTTCCATATCTACAGCTGCTATCATTATTATCACCTTCAAAGAAAAACAGTATTGCTAATAAAATGATCCATTGGTTTACACAAAGGTAGCAATGAGTTGTTGATTACCTCATAGGCAAATTAGTTATTGATCAACTCTGTTTAAAAAAATCACATAACTCTCTTGGATCTTTTCCTTTATAACCTGATATTTACCATAGAATAAAAATTATGAAAATATCTATCTTTATGGAAAATAGCTATTTATTATTTTATATTTTAATTTGTCTAATTTTATAGGAAGGTTAAATAGAGGACAGATAACAAAGGAAATATTTGAGACTGAATCCATTTTGAAAAATGTCCTAATTACAATGCTGATGCCAATCAATGCTCATTTGAATGGAATTAAATTAATCCGGATTGCGGGGGTAATTAAGTCCCTTGTTAGTACCTATTGAGACTGCAGAACCTTTGCCTTCCCATAATAAACATATTATGTTGGATCAGGAAACAATACTAAAACCAAAAATGAGAGTTTGGACATCCACTGAACAAAAAAACTAGAAAATAACCCTACCTAATATTTTCAACTAAATACAAATCATCTAGTATTATATAATTTATTTTACATACATCTAGTTTCAAACATTTGATCTGCAATAAATCACTTATTTATAAAATTAGTGATGCTAGAACTTCAGTATTCTATAGGAGAGCTCAGTGAAATCTTCATTCTTTATGTAAAGGCCATCTTAGCTGGAGAACGGGTATTTAAAATCCTGTCATGCTTAATAAGACATAGCTTGTGTTCTAAGCTACTTTTTGATCTTAATGCTTCATCTTGTTATAAAGCTAAAATACTTTAACTCTGTCAGAGGTTGTTTTCTCTTTGAACCTAATCCGGTTTCACATGGATCACCCTAGCCATTCCCCACTGCCTGACTCTAATCAACATAAAGAAACTTAACTCCCATTATACATCATCCATTTACTTATTTGTCAGTCCTAATCATACATGTACAGGCATTATAGAATTACTACAACTTACTCCTGTGAAAAAAAGATTTTACCAAATAGAATACCATTGTTTTGTTTAGTATTAAAATAAACAATGTAGGTGTAGGGGCACCTGGCTGGCTCAGTTGGGAGAGGATACAACTCTTGATTTCAGGGGCATAAATTCAAGCCCCACCTTGAGTGTAGAGATTTACTAAAAATTAAATCTTTAAAAAATTAAATTAAATTAAAAATAAACAATATTTTCCAAAATTAGTTAGGACAGCACCATTGTCCCCCCCACCTTTAATGAGGTCTTATGTATTTGTAAAATATTGATTCTCTTACATAGTCTGCATTCTATTGAGATCCTTTGCCATCCTAGATTTTTTTAATATGCAGAAAGTTCAGTGGATTTTGACAAATGCCTCATATCATATATTGGCCATTCTTTTTATTCACAGTCATTATGCTGAATAAGGTCACTGTGAACACCAAATTTTTTCATATTGAGGTGTTGTTTCTAGGAGGAATTAAGGGTGAGGTTTCTACTATATTTTGATCATGGTATTTTTTTTTTAAATCAATACATAACCTTTCCAAATGTGTGTTTTTGTTTATAGACCCTGTGTGTGTGTGTGTGTGTGTACATGTGTGTATATGATTCATTGATATTGAACTCAAAACCAATAGTATTATAACTTACGTCTGGATGAAGCTTTTCTAATACGCATATTTAATCTGTAAAGAATAACAAAGCCTTTTTTCCTTAGGAACACTTATAGTATCTCACAGAGCAAAAGGTTTACTTCCGTAAAGTTTAATTTAACAATTTTTCTTTCTGATTGTGAATCTGATATTATATATGAAAATTCATAACATCACATAAATTTTTCTATAAATTTTATACTTTTGAATTTACATTTATGTCTATGGTATATTTTGAGTTACACTTTGTGTTAGATGCAGGCAGTAAGTTTTGTGTTTGTTCTTATTGTTTGCTTCTTGTGCATATGGACATTAAATTTTTCAGCATTAGTTATTAAAAAAACTATCTTTCTATAATGAATTGTCTTTGTGCTTTTGTCAAATATCCATTCACTTTGTTTGGATTGACCTATTTTTGTGCTGTCTGGTTCCATCAATGTGCCTTTTCTTTTGCTAATACCACACTCTATTGATTATGATGACTTTATTGAAATCAGGTTATTCTGAGCCCTTTCACTTTGATTTTCTTTTTCACATGGAGCTTTAGAAATTTCCTTTTGCTTTACCCTTTCCAGGACCTTTGCCTTTCCACATAAATTTTATAGATAGTTTGCCAATATAGACACAAAGCTTCCTGGAGTATTGAAATTACATTGAGGGGTGCCTGGGTGGCTCAGTTGGTTAAGTGCCCAACTTTGGCCCAGGTCATGATCTCATGTTTTGTGGGTTCAAGTCCCGCGTTGGGCTCTGTGCATATAGCTCAGAACCTGGAGCCTGCTTCAGATTCTGTGTCTCTTTCTCTCTCTTCCCCTTACCCACTCATGCTCTGTTTCTCTCTGTATCAATAATAAATAAACATAAAAAATGAAAAAAAAGAAATTACTTTGAATCTACATATAAAATTAAGAACAAATGGAATCTTAATATTAAGTTCTTTCCTCCATGAAAATGGTCTCTCTCCAATCATATAGATCTTCTTTAATTTCTTTATCTGTTTTCTAGTGTTCCGTATGCACGTTGTACACATATTTTGTTAATTGACACCCAAGCACTTTCTTTGGTGCTTTTATAAATGGTATTGTTTTCCTTGATTTCACATTGCAGTCATTCAGGGTTTGTACATGGGAAAATGATTAGCTTTTAACCATTAATCTTGTATCTTACAATCTTACCAAACTTGCTTAATAATTCCAGCTGTTCCTTTATAGATTCTTGGGAATTTTCTATGTAGAAAATCGTGTTGTTTATGAAAACTGAAGGTTTCATTTCTTTCTTTTGAAAGCCAGTATTCCCTTTTCTTACCCATTGCCCTTGCTAGTCCTTCTGGGAAAAAAATTTAGCGTGGTAATAAAGTAGGACATCCAAATCTTATTCTCAGTCCTAACTCTCTCACGATTGAGTATGGTGTACATTTTCTTTTTTCAAATGTGTCTTTCCATGCTTAGTATATTGCTTTGTTAATGGTGCTGTAATAAAGAATTAACTGGGTACTTAATAGGAGCTTCTTGTCTCACAGTTCCAGAGACTAAAAATTTATAATCAAATGAAAGAGATAAAATATATTTTATTTACATTTTATGAGGGGTCCTTTCATAAATATTTTAATTTTAAATATTTTATATTGTGTGTTAACTCTTCAAAAGTTTAATTTCTAGAATTTGTTCATTGTTCACTACAATACTATAAATACCTCTTTTTTCTTTGCAAAAGGCAAAATTCTGACACTATTTGCCATCAAGGGATGGCAGTTTACTGATAATCTTAGATAAGTAATTATAGAAATTGTCACATAAAATACAGAATACAAATGAAACCTAACTAGGGGCCCCTGGGTGGCTTTGTTGGTTAAGTGTCTGGCTTCCAGTTTCAGCTCAGGTCATGATCTCACGGTTCATGGGTTCGAGCCTCGCATCGGGCTCTGTGCTGACAGCTCAGAGCCTGGAGCCTGCTTCGGATTCTGTCTCCCTTTCTCTCTGACTCTTCCCTGCTCGTGCTGTCTCTCGCTGTCTCTAAAAAATAAAAAACATTTTAAAAATTAAAAAAAATGAAACCTAACTAAATATGAGCATAGGCATAGTGTCAGAGAAACCATTTAAGCTAGAATTGGCATTCTAATAAATTCTAAACTCTGATAATTGGCATGGATGCTTCCTCTATTTAACTTAGAATCATCTTAATTAAAAAGGATTTATATAAATAAAATTGGTTTTGAAGAGTTTTAACAAGTATCAAGAAAAGTTGGACCAGTTTTCCAAAAGCAATATGAAATAAATATTTGTTTCCATATCAAAATCTAGATATGTGCTTAGGATAAATTGGACTTAGAGCAAAAATTAATTTAAAACATGACACATGGCAATTGTTAGATGGAGTATAATCTGTTAATCCATATATGTCCCTGGGCCCCACTTTCTGGATGATTCATTGACCTTTTACATTTTGTATTTAAAATACTCATAATTTAATATAAAATAATATAAATTGACATGAAATTAAACAAAAGAGTATTCCTGTCTCCATGATTCTGAAAAATTTCCAAATTCCAACTTTCAAAATTATAAAACGTAAATGTTTTTAAATATTTCTATAGAAAATAATTTTTGTACACATAGTTTCTGAGGCATCTGGGTGGCTCAATTGGTTAAACATCTGACTCTTCATTTCGGCTCAAGTCATAATCTTGTGGTTTGTGAGTCTGAACCCCGCAGTGGGCTCTGTGATAAAAATGGAGTCTGTTTGGTATTCTTTGTTTCTCTCTCTCTCAAAATAAATAACTAAACTTAAAAACATTGTTTCTGTAAAAAGTGATGTAAGAGCCATTGAAAAGAGATTTCTTAACTTCCTATTGTATAACAAAGTTTAAAAAATTGGTTTTATGTACGTTCAGTTCACTTCTTGTAAAATAAGGAGGTAGAGGATATAATTTTTTGAAAAAGAACATTTGTTTTTTCCTGGGAAATGTGCCTCTTTTAACATTACCTGTGTCAGTTAACAGTGTCACCAGCCTCACAGTTATTTATAGATCCAGGATTGGAGTGATTATTTCTGGATAAGGTCCCTGAATACACAACCCCATCTGGATTTATAACCTTTGAGAACTTATATTTTTGCACTTTCTGTCTCTCTTGTCTGAAATCATCTTACTATGGGAAATTTTCATATCAAAATATCACCAGGCAATTGAAACTATGAGTCTCACACTGGGAAGAGGATACAAGCTTGACCACCGAAGGTAAAGGAGGTCCCTGGGGAGGGCATTGTACTCACATGCACGTCTACATGTTCTAAAAGAAGAGATACAGGCACAGAATTCCTTTCTTTATTTTCTTTTTTGTGATTTTTTAAAATGTCTTTATATTATTTTTGAGAGAGAGAGAGACAGTGTGCGAGTGGGGGTGGAGCATAGAGAGAGGGAGACACAGGATCTGAAACAGACTCCAGGATCTGAGCTGTTGTCACAGAGCCTAACTCAGGGCTCGAGCTCATGGACCATGAGATCATGACCTGAGCTGATGTCGAATGCTTATCCTGCTGAGCCACCCAGGCGCCCCACACAAAATCCCATTCTAAGAGGATTATGGTGTATATCAGGAAACACCAATGAAGTCTGAGGATACTAATCATCAATCAAAATATCAAGATACATACATAAAGGGGTTCCTGGGTGGCTCAGTAAGTTAATTGTCCAACTTCGGCTCAGGTTATGATCTCACGGTTCGTGGTTTGAGCCCCGTGTTGGGCTCTGGACTGACAGCTTAGAGCCTGAGGCCTGCTTCAGATTCTCTGTTTCCCTCCCTCTCTATCTCTCACCCCTTCACTCTGTCTCTCTCTCAAAAATAAATAAACATTAAAAAAGATATGTACATAAAAATGGATAATAACATTAGGTATATACATCTGTTTACAACTATATATATATATATATATATATATATATATATATATATATTCTAGTAAATTTAAGAACCATAAATATGCTGAGTGAAGTAAGCCAGGCAGAGGACAGAAACCATATGTTTGCACTCATAGGTCTAGCAGGAAAACAAGAGAGACCTAATGGAGAACCAGGGGGAGCGGAGGAGGGAGAGAGAGTTGGGGAGAGAGAGGGATGCAGAACTTGAGAGACTATTGAAAGCTGAGAATGAACTGAGGGTTGGGGGGGAGGGGGGAGGGGGGAAGACAGGTGGTGGTGATGGTG
>NC_043704.1:22863762-22889010 GCF_006229205.1 Suricata suricatta
TAGGTCTAGCAGGAAAACAAGAGAGACCTAATGGAGAACCAGGGGGAGCGGAGGAGGGAGAGAGAGTTGGGGAGAGAGAGGGATGCAGAACTTGAGAGACTATTGAAAGCTGAGAATGAACTGAGGGTTGGGGGGGAGGGGGGAGGGGGGAAGACAGGTGGTGGTGATGGTGGAGGGCACTTGAGGGGAAGAGCACTGGATGTTGTATGGAAAACAATTTGACAATAAAATATTATGAAAAAAAAAGAACCATAAATAGTATGTTTCAATGTATATTTAAGCATGATATGCTTCATAAACAAAAAGGTAAATGCTCTATTATTTCGTTGTGACTAATACAAAATTTCAGAGTTAAAATATTAAATTACAAAAATTCATGAGTGCCCATTTAATAAATGAACACTAATTAAGTAAACTACAAATTTCTTTATCTCTATTGGTTTAAATAAGTTTCTCTGGAACATTGTGCAGATCCTACAGTATTAAGGACAATTGACTATTTTGTAAAGAATAAAAAAGAAAACTATTTTTTCTAGGTCTTTACTCATTTTTCTGTCTTTGAACCACAAAAGTAATACAGTTTGTTCCAGGAAATGCATAAGGGTAAAGTGAAGTATGCAAGATTTGGGGGTATATATCCTATTTCTCCGTGAAAAAGGTTGCTTTAGGAAGGTTCAGTAGATCATTTACAGACTCACCTCATTTTTCATTGATCACTCCTCTCTCTCCAAAGTGATATAAGCTTAGTATAACATACTTATTATATAAAATGGAAATATATGCACACTAATTTGGCACACATTTATTTTAAACCCACGATCTCACTTTGAATGGAGAAATAATTAGGAGAGTGATTCTTAAAAGAAAAATAGGTAGCTGTTTATTCTGGGTTCCTCAGACTGATTTCTATATTGTTGTAGAATATTGCTTCTCAAATTTGGTGCTATATGAGGATCACTTATGAAATTTTGTTGTTGTTGTTGTTTAACATATTAATACTCCAGCCACAGTTTGGTCTTAAGTATTTTGTAAAGTTTCCTATCTAGTGTCAAGATTTCAAAAGGCTAGTGTGTATAAGTCTTGCCAATGGTAAATGGCTTGAAGAATTTTAAATGATGGAAAAAATACATGTCCATATTTTAGAATTTTATTTTACTTTTTCCCATATTTTAGAATCTTAAATATTTAAGATTCTAAATGTATAGGTGTCAAATACACTTATGTGTTCAATGTATCATATCATCTCTTAATATTATTTTTAATGAAGGTCATATTTGGGAGATGCACATATATAATATGCATTAATAAAGTTATTATTTCTTACTTTCTATTAAATATTCCCACTATTCTGTATAAGGATAAATTTATCTCAATATTTATAAAGCTAATTTAGCCTTTGTTCACCAAATCTGAGACATGCTATTTGCTGTGATAAAAAAAATAAGACGGATACAAAGGAATTACCTCTATTAGGACTTTTAGTTACAAATTCCACTTATTACCTTGACTTACTTACGCAAATTCATAGGAGCATTGAACTTAAGAAATGGGAGCTGTTTGAATCAAACCCATGTGAAATGTCATTGCTAATCTCTCTCTGTGCCAGTCCTCATCAAGGTTGACCTTCCTGATTGCCTGTTACAGCCTGACATAAATGTAGTGTAACCACCTCAGTGCTATAATTGACCTTTAACTGCAGTATAGCCATGATCCTTTTCAGTGATCTAATAATTCCATGGCACAAATATCATTCATTTGTTTCAATAATTATTGCTGACACCTTGCATTGCCTGTATCTCTAAAACAAGCTGAACAAGTACAATAAGTCATGTATTTCTTCCAGAGGGTATTACTGAACTAAGATATTTTAATGCATTATCATAAAATAAATTATACTTGTTTTTCTTCTGTGCAAGTAGAGGAAACTGGAGAGGAAGCTGAGTGTTGGACTATAGCTTTGGTGTGTGTAGTAAGAATATTTAACATAAGATTTTCCCTCTTAAATACTTAAGGGCACAATTCAGCATTGTTAACTATAGGCACAATATGTTGTGTTTCAGACCTTTAGAAGTTAATCATGTTGCATGACTGAAACTTTATAATCTTGTATAGCCTATCCCTGTCAACTACCATTCTACTTTTATTTCTAGTTTAGCTATTTTAAATTCCACAGATAGGTGAGATTACACAGTGTTTGTCTTTGTCTGATTTATTTCACTTAGCATTTTCAGTCAGACTACCTCCATGCAGTCACAAATGGTGGGGTTTCCTTCTTTTCTGTGGCTGAATAGTATTCCATTGTATATATATATTTCATTGTCTTTCTATACTTATCTATTCCTGATACTTAGGAGGTTATTTCTATGTGTTGAGTATCATGAATAAACTGAAATGAAAATAGGAGTATAGCTATCTGTTCAATAATTTTTTCATCAGTATGGTTTTCAGTGTGTGTCTCCCATGTCATTGATTAAGTGTATTCCCAAGTACTCTGTCATTTTTGATGACATTATAAATATTTCCTAATTTCCTTTTCAGATACGTCATTGTTATTATATAGAAATGCCACTGAATGTTATTTGTTAATTTTATATTCTTTAACTTTACTGAATTTGTTGATTGGTTCAATTTTTTTTTGTAGCTCCTTTAGGTTTTTTATATATAATATGGTGTCACATGAAAAAATTTTTTGACTCATTCCATTATAATTTGTATACACTGTATTTCTTTCTCTGTACCTACAAGTTATGGCTAATACTATAGAAGTGGTGAGAGTTGGTATCCTTGACTTGTTCCTGATCCTAGAGGAAAAGCTTTCAGGTTTTTGGCATTAAGAATGGTGTTAGTTTGTGGTGTTTTGACCTTTGTTTTGTTGAAGTATATTCCTTCTATACCCAGTTGGAGAGTTTTTTAATAATGGAAGTGTTTTGAATTGCAACTGATTTTTTTGATCCATTGAGATGTTCATGATTCTTATCCTTTATTAATGTGATGTAGCACATCAGTTAATTTGCATAAGATGAATCATCTTGGCATCCCAGGAATAAGTCCCACTTGGTCATGGTGTATGATCATTGTAATGTGCTTTGGAATTAAGTTTGCTAATATAATGTGGAGGATTTTTGCATCTCTATTCATGATAATATTATAATATTGGCCTTCAGTTTTCTTTATTTGTAGTGTCTTTGTCTGCTTTTAATAGCTGTTTAATTTTAGCTTCATAAAATGATTTTAGAAGTGTTCCCTCCTATTCATTTTTTGAGAGTTTGAGAACTATTGGCCCTAATTCTTTAAATATTGGGTAAAATTCACCAGTAAAGCCATATGTTCCTGGGCTTGTCTTTTGTGGTGGGGTGGTTTTGATTACTGATTTCAACTCCATACTAGTTGTAGGTCTATTCACATTTTGTATTTCTTCATGATTTAGTCTTGGTAGTATATGTGTTTCTGAGGTTTGCCATTCTGGTTTATCATGTCAAACAAATCTTAGTTTTGTTGATTTGATTCCATAGTTTCAGTCTCTATTTTGTTTATTTCCACTTTAATCAGGATTGGTTGCCATTAAATTTGTATCAAATTTAGGGGGCACCTGGGAGGCTCAGTTGGTTAAGTGTCTGACTTCGGCTCAGGCCATGATCTCAGGGTTCATGAGTTCAAGCCCAGCATCTGTCAGCACAGAGCCTGGAGCCTGATTCAGATTCTGTGTCTCCCTCTATCTCTCTGCACCTCCTTTATTTTCTCCCCCTCTCTCATGCTCTCTTTATCTCTCAAAAATAAGCATTTAAAAATTATATATATGTGTGTGTGTGTGTGTATGTGTATATCACTGTGTACAGTGTATAGCTGTGTATAGTGCTATATTTTAATGTAGTTCTGAAGGGATGGGAATTTAACATGTATTGTATCAGTTTTTTCTCACCAGTTAACTCATTTTAGAAATATATTTAAGCAACATATTTTATTTTTCCGGTTTTATTGAGAAATAATTGACATACATCATTGTACAAGTTTAAGATGTGAAGCATGATGGTTAGGTTTATCAATACTGTGAAATGATTACCACAGTAAGATCAGCCAACATCTATCTTTTCACATAAATATGACAAAACAAAAGAAAAAACAAAAAGAAAGAAAAAAATCTTATAATGAGAAATTGTAGGATTTACTCTTAACTTTCCTCTATATCCTACAGCAGTGTTAGATATAGTCATCATGTTGTATAACAGGAAATTGTGGGTTGCCTGGGTGGCTCAGTCAGTCAAGTGTCTGACGCTTGATTTTGGTTTAGGTCATGACTGAGTCCCACATCAGGCTCCATGCTAAGCATGGATTCTCTTTCTCCTTCTCTTTCTGTCCCTTCTCTACTAGTCTTCTCTCTCTCTCTTTCTGAAAGAAAGAAAGAAACAAAGAAACAAAGAAAGAGAAAGAGAAAGAAAGAAAGAAAGAAAGAAAGAAAGAAAGAAAGAAAGAAAGAAAAGTAGAGAAGGAAATTATACCTTTGACCACCTTCCTCCAATTCCTCTTCCCTCTACCATCCAACTCTGATAACTACAAGTCTTGAAATCTTTTTCCCTGAGTTTAGTTTGTAATTTTTTTAAATTCTACATATAAGTGACAATGTATGGTATTTGCCTTCCTTTGTCTGGCTTATTTCATGTAGCATTAATGCTTTCAAGTTCCATCCATCTTGGTGCAAATGGTAGGATTTCCTTATCTTTGTACACCACATCTTCTTTGTCCATTCATCCACTAGTGGACATATAGGTTGTTTCCATTACCTTGGCTATTATAACTAATGCTGCTATGAACATGGGGATATAGATATCTTTTCAAGTTAGTGTTTTTATTTCCTTTGGTATCTTCCTAGAAGTGGGATTGCTGGATCATATGGTAGCAGTATGCTTATGTTTTTGAGGATTCTCCATACTGTTTTCCATAGTGGCTGCACCGATTTACAATTGCACCAGCAATGTGCAAGGCTGCCTTTTCTTCAGCCAATGTTTATTATTTCATGTCTTTCTGGTGAGGACCATTCTAACAGTGAGAAGTGTTACCTCATTGTAGTTTTAATTTTAAGCAACATATTTTACAGGAGAAGATAGATTGTTGTTCTGCTCTGTGTTAAGTTGTGAGTACAGTACTCTTACAAAATTTTGATGTTTTCATCACATAGACTTTCTTTCCTAGCAAATATTATCATTTAAATAGTACTTGCATAGTGAAGAAAAGTATCTGATTAGGGCTGATTTAAATACTAACATCGAAAATGCAAAGGAAGAAAACATGTTTTGTTTATGTAATGTGAGGCATCAACACAGGTTTTAATCAAGGGTTATTAATGTCCTATGTAGGAATAGTTTATAGACTGTTTGCAAAGCTGAGGAGAAAACTGTGCTCCTATCTTAGCTAATCAGTGCATTGATTCCGGCGTTCATATCTGGTTATTTGCACCACAGGTTAAATTGATTAGTTTTCCTTTTTTGTCAGTTGTTTTTGAAGACTATAATGCTTTTTAGGAAAAGCGGCCCTAAAAATCACTTCAGGTTTTTTTTAAAGCAAAATAAGTAGTACAGCAAACAAATGGGAGCATTGATCAAAGGATTTCTCACACTGCTTCTGGAAAAGGTTGATAACGCCTCAGTCACAGGACTATTTTATGATTAAACTGGATAATATCTGTAACTTTAAAACAGAATATAAACATTTTTATATTCTTTTGCTAGAGAGTGCTTTGGCTTCGTCTCACAAGAACACCGACCAAGGGGTCTGGGCCAGGAGGACAGTGTCAGGGATCTAGTTATATACAGAGATCAGAGTAAAATTGTTTGGTATGTATGATATCCAACACCTTCTAGAAGTTATTTTCCTGCTGAATCATCTACAGCATCTCCTTACCACTCACCCATCTCCTGGACATTACAATGGGAAGAAATTATGGTGAGCGTGTCCCAGACACATTTGGGAGCTGGTAATAGTGAATATATCATAAAGAAATGAAATGAGATGAGAGAGAATGCCCAGGAAAACGTGGCAGTAGGATAAAGCACTACCTCACTCAGTGGTAATACTAAGATCTCTGACGAACATTCCAGGTGAAGAAAACAGATACAGAGTATGATTACTTTTATTTAAAAACTTGTAGCCACAAAAATGACTTTCTCTTTCTATGTGGCAAAATAATGGTTACTTGGATGAGCCAAGAAGGTAACTGAAGTACCTATTCTGGAAGCACGGCTTTCCTTTAAACTACTCATAATATTCATTTATCTGATGACATGACTGCTCACATAATTCAATGTGACCATAATTTTAGTCATTTCAGATATGCATACATGACATCTGGTTGCCAGGCAAATGTCTGTGAAATCAATCTCCTGTGCTTTCTTTAGACCATTTATGCAAGTTATCACTTTTATACAACTATAATTTTTATGTTCACCTGTGTTCTAAATAAAATAAAATCACTCCATGAAGAATTGTTAGTTTTCATTTATAACAGTGCCTGATGTTCAAACTATATGCCAAACCTACTGATAAAGAAAATCTGTTTCTCTCTCTCTTAAATAAATGCTTTTCTATATCAATAAGCTCCGAATGGTAGTTAATTATAGAATTTCCTTAAAATCTGGACATGTACTATTTAAAAACCCAGGGTCTGAAATATGATTCCCCAAAGTTCTTTCTTAATAGGAGCTGTGAAGTGTTATATATGAAGATTTCTTAACAGTGGGCCCAGAATTTAAGAAGTGCTCTATAATATTTAGTAATTACTACATCTACTCACCAATGATTATTGCCCAAAGTTGTTTAAAAATTTTTTAATGTTTATTTATTTTTGAGACACAGAGAAACAGAGTATGAGTAGGAGAGAGGCAGAAAGAGAGGAAAACACAGAGTCTGAAGGAGGTTCCAGGCTCTGAGTTATTAACACAGAGCCCAACATGGGACTTGAACTGACAAACAATGAGATCATGACCTGAGCCAAGGCCAGACACTTAAACAACTGAGCCATGGAGTGTCCTCCAAAGTTGTTTTATATTGTTTTATCCTGTTTCAGAAAACTGCATAGAATATTGCTGTTTATAATACAGGTCATGACTTATTATTGGGTCATGAAGGCAATTTAGTGAGTTGCAATCTCTATTTTAAATTTAAAAATATGAAATAGAATAGACTATAATTGGATAAAATGGAAATAATGTGTTGTATAAAGTATGGATACTTTTTCTGAAGTATTTTCTTTCAGGTTATATCCCCTTATCATAGACATGCATGACATGTGGTTGCAATGTGGAATATTCTTCTTACTGTGGTCAAATACAGGTAAAAGTCACAAGTCTAAGTTAAATCATCTAATGAGTTAACCTTAGAAAGTTTAGAAATATTTGATATTCTTCCTGAAACTTTAATCTTTTTACTTAATGTTTTTTATTTATTTTAGAGAGAGAGAGAGAGAGAGAGAGAGAGAGAGAGATAGCATGAGCAGGGAAGGGTCAGAGAGAAGGAGTCACAGGATCTGAAGACAGGCTCCAGGCTCTGAGCTAGCGGTCAGCACAGAGCCTGATGCAGGGCTCGAACCCACGAATCGTGAGATCATGACCTGAGCCGAAGTCGGATGCTTAACCAGCTAAGCCACCCAGGTTCCCCAAAACGTTAATCTCTTTAAAATTAAGTCATCTAATTTTATTTTGAAGAACACTTTTTTTTCCTACTTACTGATAACAAAGTGTATAAGTCAAAAGAAAGGGAAGGAAATTGAAGATACATTTTTCAAATTTTTATTTATTTTTGATAGATAGAACACTAGTGAAGAAGGGGAAGAGAGAAAGAACAGAGAATCTGAGCTGGCTCCACGCTGACAGCAGAGAGCTCAATGAAGGGCTCTAACCCACAATCCATGGGATCACGACATGAGCCAAAGTTGGACGTCAACTGACTGAGCCACCTAGACACACCTGAAAATACTTTAAACCTATTTATTTCTTATTGATTTATGATGTTAAACAACACATGACCATTTTCCTTTTTAAAAAATTAATATTTATTATTTAGTTTTGGGAGAGAGACAGACAGAACACAAACGGGAGGGGCAGAGAGAGAAGGAGACACAGAATCCAAAGCAGGCTGCTCTAGGCTCTGAGCTGTCAGCACAGAGCCCCATGAGCAGCTCAAACTCATGAACTGTGAGATCCTGATGTGAGCTAGAGTCCGTCACTTAACTGACTGACCCACCAGGTGCCCCAACACATGACAATTTACAAAAAGACTAAATAAGTATTGGAAAAGAGTACAGTAGTAATATTCTTAAAACCTCATACTAATACAAAAACACACTTTGCAAATATCTATTTTTTTTCTCCAGATTTTGATAATTGAGCTTTAGATTTCTATCTTCTTGTTTGAGTTTACAATCTCTGTGAGCAACTTTTGGATATTTCAAGGTATTTTTCTTAATCCTATTTTACCTTTAAAGAAACTGCACTGGTGATATAGGAGTATGGAAGAGATAAGACTCATATTTTTAGGGTCAATTGACTTTTAGGAGGGATAAATTGTCCTTTTGATTGTCCTCAGTAAACTGAATTACTCTTCTCTAAAAAAATACATGCAGAAAAGAATGAGGAAAAAAGTTACTGATTAATTAATCTACATTGTAATGTATCTAATAAATACTTGTGAACCTAACACTGATCTAAAATATAAAACTTGTTAAATAAAAAATATGAAACTTGAAACGACCCAATTGATTCCAAATAACTTAATTTTATATCATAATAAATTATGTAAAATAATGCAACAGATTCAATATCCAACAATGTAAAGAACACAAAACCCAGTTCAAACTTGCCAGGCATGCAAACAATAATTACCCAAGTACATGTCAGAAAGAAATCATTAGACCAGACTAAGTAATGACAAAGAAGACAGAAGTAGCAGAAAAGGACTTTGAAATAACTCTCTTAACATGATACTTCTTATGCCCAAGAAGATAGAATAAACATGAGCATAGGGAGAGTAATAGAAAAATAAAATCTCCAAGTAAACATTGAGTGATTAAAACTATAATATCTGAAGTGAATATGTCACTATATGTAAGTCTTAGACACCGCAGATAAAAAGATCAGTGAAATTGGGGCACCTGGTGTCTCAGTCAGTTAAGTGTCCGACTTCGGCTCAGGCATGATCTCACAGTGTGTGAGTTTGAGCCCTGTGTCAGGCTCTGTGCTGACAACTCCAATCCTGGAGCCTGCTTCGAATTTTGTGCATGTCTCTCTCTCTGCCCCCCACCCTCCCCCTGGCTCACTCATGCGCGCGCTCTCTCTCTCTCTCTCTTTCTCTGTCTCTCAAAGGTGAATAAATGCTAAAAAAAATCAGTGAATCTGAAGATAAAGTTATAAAAGGAATCCAAAATTAAAGACAGAAAAAGATAGAGAAACCAATGACATGTGAGACATATGAGTGATTGGCCTTCCATGAGAAGTCAGAGAACAGAGCTAGAAAAACCTGAAAATTGGGACCCCTGTGTGGTTCAGTCGGCTAAGCGGTTGATATCAGCTCAAATCATGGTCTCACAGTTGGTGGATTCGAGCCCCATGTCAGGTGGTGACAGCTCAGAGCCTGGAGCCTGCTTCAGATTCTGTGTCTCCCTCTCTCTCTGACCCTTCCTTGCTCACACTCTGTCTCTGTCTCTCTCTCTCTCAATATATAAATAAACATCAAAAAACATTTTAAAAACCTGAAAATGTAATGTTTATATATTGTATGTATAATGCATTTATATGTATTTATAATGTATTATATGTATAATGTATATATGCAATATATATATATATATACACATATATATGTATATATATACACACACACATACACATTACAATTTGATCAAAATTACTAACTCACAGGTCCAAAACCTTCATGAACCCAAATCATAAAATACCTCAAGAAAGCTGCTAAGGGGAATGACAATCAAATTAGGGAAAGTAAATACTAAACTCTTTTGTTTTTAATATTTTTAATGTTTGTTTATTTTTGAGAGTAAGAGAGATGAAGTGAAAAAGGGGGAGGGCAGAGAGAGAGGGAGACACAGAATCTGAGGGAGTCTCCAGGTTCTGGGTTCTTAGCACAGAGCCCATGCAGGGCTCGAACTCACAAACCATGACATCATGTCCTGAGCCGAAGTTGGATGCCTAACTGAATGAGCCACCCAGTTGCTCCTAAACTCTTAAAGACATAGAGAAATCACATGTTATAGAAGAGCAAAGAATAACAAACTTGTACAAAAAAGTGCAAGTAAGGATGTGCACTGAAATTTTTAAAACATTAAAAAAGTTACTGTCAACCTATACTGTGTTAACAGCAGAATATCTATCAAAATCAAGGCCAGAGAAGTACTCTTTTTGGCTACAGAAGACTGAAATCATGCATGTGTTAGTCTATTCAGTCTATTACAAAATATTATAGACTAAGTGGATTGCACAAGAACCATTTACTTTTTACAGAACTGAGACTTCAAGTCTCAGTTAAGAGTGCCAAGCATATTTAGGTTCTGAGGTAGACTCATTCTAGCTGTGAGCTAGCCCACCTTCTAGCTCTCTTATCATCATGAGAGGATGAGAGAAAGCTCTCTGTTTTTTTCTTATAAGGGAGCAAATTACATCATGAGCACCCCATCCTCCTGACCTCACCTAAACCTACTTACTTCCCCAAAGCCCCACCTCCAAAGGGGGTTAGGACTTCAACATATGAATTTTGGGGAGATGTAATTCAATCCCTGGCTATCCATTGTGTACATACCTTCACTACAAGAAATAACCTTATTTCCCTCTTCATATCAGTTGTTAATTTTTTTTAATGTTTTGTATTTATTTTTGAGAGACAGAGAGAGACAGCATGAGCAGGGGAGGGTCAAAGAGAGAGGGAGACACAGAATCCGAAGACAGGCTCCAGGTTCTGAGCTAACTGCCAGCATAGAGCCCAACATGGGGCTTGAACCCACAAATTGTGAAATCATGACCTGAGCCGAACCCAGATGCTTAACTGACTAAGCTACCCAGGCGCCACTCAGTAGTCAATCCTGACTGACACAACTTTCTTTTTATATGCTCATCTCTTTTTGTTCATTTCTAGTATTATCGCTTTACTTGTAGTTATAATCATTATGCTAATTTATTAAACTCACTTACATTCTTCTGCTATGTTATACTCAAATCATACTGACTTTTGTTGTTACTTAAACACCCTAAGATGTTCTCACTTATGGCTCCTTTCCCATTGCTCGGGGAAACTGTCTCTCATATCTTGTCATGGCTGATCTTCCCTAGTTAATCAGATCGTCAGCTTCCTCCACCAAGGAGTATTCTTTGTTCCTCTTCATGTTACTCACTTCTGGTCACTATAAATCCCATTTGTAACCGCGGCTACTATCTGTACTTGTTCATTTACTTGCTCATGTTCTTAGTGTCATTTTCCTTTCAGTGGGTATCAAGGTAACAACTATCTTATCTGTATTCCTGGCATTTAGAAAAATACCTTGGAAGAAATTATAATCACATGATTATTGAACAAATTTTCTTTTCATTTAGTTTGCTTATGTGTGTTTTTGCTTTCTAGATTTCACTCTTATTTAATTCTTTTGTATTCAGTTGGCTCAACAGGTTTTGAACATAAATATGGTTTGCTGAATTTGCCATAATCTGAGTGTGTGTGTGTGTGTGTGTGTGTGTGTGTGTGTGTGTGTGTGTGCGCGCGCGCGCGCGTGCGCCCGCACTTCCTGTCTGTTACTCAGGGTTGATAGATTTCTTCAGTTAATTTCTCATGAAGCAAAGAGTCCACCTGAACTTAGAGAATGACGTCTCCCACAGAAAATGTGGCATGGAAACTTCCACAAGTCTTGTCCTGACTATGCTGTTAACTCGTAGAAAGATTCTGGTTGTATTTGCCATGGCGGGGGATGGGGGGGGGGGGTCAAAGGACTTAGGTGAGCCTTCCCAGGCCGGGGCATCCAGACCCTGGAGGAACCCCACCCGCACCCCCCCACCCCCGCTCGGCGACAGGCCCCGAGCTGGAGGCAGGCTCATGTTCTGCTTCAAAGTAGTCATTTTAGAGGCTAACTGTACTTGTTCTGCCTTGAAGAAGTGAACTTTCTGCTATATGAGGAGCAGGATTAAGTTGGCCTCCAGACCACAGACTGAAGTAGGTGGGCTGACGGGGTCAGGGCTGCCAGGCCATGTCACTGCCAATGCCAGCGTCCTCGTAAACCACAGCCATTCTAGGCGTTAAGCGTTCTTACTGTCACAATTGAAAGTAGACACCCATCGGACAAGCCTCCTTTAAGGTAAGGTACTTGTATGTTTTTTGCCATCGAGTCACTTCTCCTAAGGACCCTTCCATCTCCATCACTCTTCGCCCGGAGGGTGCAGTCAGTGGACACACCTTAACTGGTGGTGGGAACCTGAGAAACAAAACCACTTCTGCTATCTGCGGCCGAAGACAACAGCAGGATCTCGGCCAACCTCTGCCATAAAGGAAATCTTTATTAATTATGTATGTTCACAGATGTTCTTTTCAAACCCCAACTTTCTAGAGAAGCACAATCCTCATGAGTGGCTTCAGCTTTGCATCATGAGTCCTGTATTGAGAGAAAAATCCAAGGGGTACAATTTGTTTAAACTATGATACTTTCTAAATAAACTCTTTTTAAATACACACACACACACACACACACACACACACATATGTATGTATATATATATACATATATATATCATCATGCATTTTTTAAAGATTTGAGTTACATATGGTATAGTATTGGTTTCGGGAGTAAAATCTAGTGATTCATCATATAACACCCAGGGCTTATCCGAACAAGTAGCCCTTCTTAATCCACATCACTCATGCGGTCCATCCCTTCACCCACGTCCCCTTCAGCAGCTCTAAGTTGTTCTCTGTGTTGAAGAGTCTCATATGGTTTGCCTCTCTCTCTCTGTGTATTTATCTTCCCTTAGTTTCCTTCACTTCTCCTATGTTCATCTGTTTTGTTTCTTAAATTTCACATATGAGTGAAATCACACAATATTTGTCATTTTCTCATTAACTTATTTCACTTAGCATTATACACTTTAGTTCCATCCATGTTGTTGCAAAAGGCAAGATTTCATTCGTTTTGATCGCTGAGTAATATTCCATTGTGTTGTGTGTGTGTGTGTGTGTGTGTGTGTGTGTGTCTTCTTTAGCCATTCATCGCACATCTTTGAGTACTGGATTGGGTGGAGTTTACTCTATCATTTAGAAAGCCCTACCTGATCCAGTACTCACAGATGTGTATTCATGCACATATACGTGCACACACACATGCACACATCCTTTCATTATTCTGCATTATTACCTCAGCTTCAACTTATTGCATCTTTCCCTAAATTCTCTTTCATCAAGCCATCCCTGACCTCCATTGTAGAACATAATTTTTTATGGTCTTTCATAGGATAATTTGCTGTACATTTCCAGTCACACAAATCACTCTGCAGTTTCTCTCCACACAAAATCATAAGTTCTTCGAGGATGGATCTTTCTATTTCATTTTCTCCTTCCTGTTATTCATTGCTCTTTGTACATCATAAGCAATTAATGTGTACATCATGTATGAAAGTAGGCTAAAACTCTATTTTCTCATCTTTAGTTCTTGATTATAAGAAAACTGCTTCAGAAGGAACGAAGGAAAGAAAGGAAGGAAATGCTTCAGTCATAACTATATTCTTCTAAAGATGCACTGCATCCTTCTCTTCTTAGCATTGTTGATGCAATTTCCCTACATACAAAGAATGCTTGTTCTTCCTCTTAGATGTTTAATTATTCTGATTTATAAAAAAAAAACAAAATCAAAGTTTCAAGCTTGAAGTAAGGCTTTATTTATTCATTCTGTGATCATGTAATCAGGTATCCATAGTGCAATGTTTTCTCCTAGGAATTCTTTTAGTTCTTAGTTCTTTTGTTAATATTTATGTATTTATTTATTTTTGAGAGAGAAAGAGAGAGAGAGAAAACAGAGGAGAGGAGAGACAGAGAGGGAGACAGAGAGAATCCCAAGCAGGCTCTGTGCTGATGTGTGGCTTGAACTCACGAATCATGAGATAATAACCTGAGCCAAAATCAAAACTTGGATGCTCACTTCAACTCAGGTGCCCCTAAAATTCTTTACCTATTAGTATGTCATATTTATTAGTGATAATTGACTTCTTCACAGAACACTTTAAATTTTTATTAGAAATTTTATTTTATATATATATACATATATATTTCCTATATTCAGCATAAAACACTATTTTATTCATTTTTCTGAACTCTGATATATAATCCAGTGCACTACTTTACATAAAAGATAACAGCACTTTTATTAACTGTTCAAATCTGGTTGCCTAGTTGTAGATGATGCTACCATTGCCTGTGGTCCTTGTTATAAGTACATAGCTGAGCAAACCTATATATGGAAGCAAATTTTCCACAATAATCTCTATTTCCAAGAAAAACTTAAAGTGAATTTGAGCAAGAGAAAGGTTAGAAATCACTGGGTTATTATTTTGCTACCCAGTCAATTCATAGTCTGTTCTTACTGTTCCAAACTTCCTCCTCTCTCTGTTTCCCAATACCTGCTCCCCATTTTCTTTACTAAGGTACTAGACTTGCATTGTATTTCGCTAAAAAATAGAAGCAATTAAAAAGAGTTTTTGCATTCTCCCTCTACCAAATTTTGTGACCTGTCTTCTTCTTACCCAGATATTCTCTTTCTTCTTACAGCAGCTGACCTGCCTATGCTCCTGACCAAGGTCAGTATCTGCACTTGACCCTTCTTCCAGCATCGTCACTTTTCCCTCTAAACAAACAAGAAAACATTGACTTATTTCCTGCCATTGATATAGTGAAAAATATTCCTTTAAATCCAAAATCCATACAGACTTGTAGTTCATTTACAATTTTTTGAAATTACAAGTTTGAATTCTAGTTGGCTCTATACATTATGTGTGATATATGTCTTTTTATTCACTTTTCTGAAAATGCATTTGATTTTTAATTAGCACACATATTCCTATTGATTCTTTTCAATCTAGTAAAAAAACAAATTGACCTTATTTGAACTGTAAATTGACATTGATATTTTATCTACTTGAGGTAGGATGAAAAAATATTTAAAGGTAACTTTCTAATTTTGTTTGTTTTTAATGAAAGAAATTCTAAAAAGCACTTAGTGCCCTAGTTTCCTAAACAAAATTACTTAATAACTTAATATTCCTGTGATTATAACAATGGTTTATTAAACCATTTCTATTAGAAAGGAAAAATATGTCAAATAATATTCCACTTTTTGTTTATTTATTTTTGAGAGAAAGCAGAGCCAGCAAGCAAGAGAGAGAAAGCATGCACAAGAGCAGGAGGGGATAGAGAGAAGTGGAGAGAGAGAATCCCAAGCAAGATGCACATTGTCAGCACAGAGCCCAACGTGGGGCTGAAACTCATGAACCAAGACATCATGGCCTGAGACTGAGCTGCCCAGGTGCCCCTGAAATTCTAATTTTTTAACTGCTCTTGTTTCAGCAGCTTCTACTCACAAAATATGACAATATAAATGAAACAGCACGTCTTTGTTAAAGAGGAAAGATGTTGAATTTAATAACTTTTTATTTAAATTAACGATAATTACATCAAAGACTGCATTTCATTGTACTGAAAATGTCTAGTCCTTTCAAACTATCCATTAAAAAGATTATGTTTAATTAACAACAATTTTGCTTTTATCAATTTGTAGAGTTTGTTCCAAGCCTGGAAATAAAATTTACAACAATATGTATCTGTATGGAATGATCCAGACTGCTGAGTATTTTGCATTGCTTCTGAAATGCTTCAGCTGAACCTCTGCAAGCAAGCACTCCATGGGCTGCAACGAGCATCAGAGAAAGGTATTATGACTTCATCTGTCAAAGTGATATCTCAGTTACAGAAAAACTTCCATCTACATCAGAAATCCATTAACCACTGATCCTCAATAGCAGAGCTAACATAATGGATTGCTGAGTCTCTGGTTGTAATTGGGGCTGGCTTGGAAGGCTGACTAAGCAAGCATAGTGAACTGAATGGAACCACGACTATGATAAGGTTTTGTAACTTTGACAACATGGCCCTAGCAACAATGAGTGAAATAGTACTTAAAATATTAAATTGATTGCCATTTTAACCTCAGAATATAGAATTTCATTTGGTTATGTGTTAACTATTATTTAAAGTAAACATAATACTGCCAAACTCTGTACCATGTGTATGATTGTTCTAACAGCTTTACAATTATGAACTAATATAAACCCCACTAAAACCCTTGGAGGGTAGACACTTTACTATCCCTATTTTACGCATGGAGGAACTGAGCCCCAGAGATGTGAATGATTTGGCCCAGTTCAGAAAGCTAGATGGTGGAGATGCTAAGATTTGTTTCCAGACATTCTAGCTCAAAGACTATGCCCTTAACCTTCTTACAGTACAATCTTTCAAAGTAATCATTAGTAAAATGTGTTTGTAAAACAGTGTCAGATTATGTTTCATTCAAAATAAAATATCAAACAGGACATGTTATGTATAGTGTGTATATGCTTTTTATAAGAATGAGCTAAAAGTTTAGAGCCTTGAAAATCTAGGACTCTGACACCATATTCTATGATATAGCACAATTGGAAGAAGCAAAGAATCAAAGTAGTAGTACATTTGGCAGATGAATATTATAGCACAGTTGGAAATAAATATGGTAGTCAGATATTTCCCAAATGTACTAAAGTGGTCTGAAGATTCAAATGAATTGGTCATGCTGAATGATTATCAAGGAGCCATTTTCTGTGAATAATTTAGGGTTGGCTATTAGCCAAGGAATTATGGCATCTGGTTCTATGTTTCTGGAATCAGACCTGGGTTTTCCTCCCAGTCCAATCACTTATTATAAAAGCAAGGAAATAGTTTTCCCTCTCTTGGCCTGCCTCCTTATATGTATATTGCTAGTACTATTTACTTCATAGAATGGTTTTTATCACTAAATAAGTGAATGCAAAATGCATAGCTTAAGGCCTGGTACACCATTAACACTCAGTAAATGCAAGACATTATTGTTGTTATTAGTTAAAAGGTTTTATTAATCTAGGAGGCAACTCAAATGTACAATGAAGCCATAATGTTTAATGTTTACTAATTTACGGATGGTGTATTTAGTCAAATCTTACCAGAAATCAAATATAATAATGACAAACTGATCAAGATGCCAGTGAAGAAGTTAGTGCGTGTTAAGGTGATTTTTGAACGCTGACTTCTTTCTAGGAACACTAGCAGCTCAGGGTTTGCATATGGCCTGCTTACTCTTAAGTTCCTGTATGAGTGAGCATCCTCCAGAGCAAAAGGACCAACAGAATGTGTATATAAAAGGATTTAATTTAAAGAATTGGCACAGGCAATTGTGGTGGCTTGGTAAATCCAAAATTGGCAGGGTAAGCCTGTAGGCTGCAGACAGACCGAGAGAAGCGTTCCACCAGAGTCTGAAAAGAGTTTGCTGGCAGAATTCTTTCTGGATCTGGAAAGGTAAATCCATAAACAGATTGGATGAGACCCACCCATGTTATAGAGGATAATCTTCTTTATTCAAAGTCTACTTTTGAAGGGCTAATCTCATCTAAAAAATATCTTTACAGAAAACCAGAATGTTTGACCCAATAGTGGTACACGATGGCCCAGCCAGGTGGACACACAAAATTAACAATCAGTTCCCCTTATAGCACAGAATCTTCTAGTCATCATTTTTAGTGTCATATGTTAAATTGAATAGCATATTTAGGTATTCAGGGAAACTTAATTTTTCTTTGCAGTGAATGATTTTTAGTCAGAGCTTCTCATCCGAAAGATATCTTACTGACCCTAATTTTACCCCAATTCAATAGTCTTTAATAATATAATGGGGTAAGATTAATTAATATTTAAATTTCATATATACACACTCATATTCAAATTTATAGATAAATATGGAATCACAATCAGTGTTATTGAGACATATTTCTTTATTAAATGAGTATTGATAACAAATCCTAGATAGTATCTTCCAGCTTCAGTAAATAAGTACATGTTATATTTTTAATAATGAGGATTCAATAATGTAATTGTTCTGTTAATGACTTTTGTTTGAGGTTCCGTTTTTAGGGGAAGCAATGTGTTTGAGTTGAATAGAAAAAATAGTATATAGAGCAGGCTAGATAACTCCTTGGATATCAGTGTGTGTGCGGTTGCTGTTTTTCTATGTGATTAGAGCAACAAACAGCATTTCTATATTTCTATAAAATAGCTTAGTGATTATTAATTACATCTTCGTGTGCACAGTGTGCTCTGATGGTATCATGGGTGTTTGTTATTTTGTATGCAGCCTAGTAAATAGTAGACTAGTCCAAAGAGTCTATAAATTTATAAACTATCATTTTAATAAAGATATGAACACCTGCCTATCCAGTTTGTGCCAGACAATGTACTGGAAAGAAGGTTAATGTGGTAAGTAAGAAAAAAATGCTGGCTTCCAGAGGTTTACCATCTTGTAAACTCAGCAAGACCTGGTATACATTACATGCTATACTTAATATACTCACAAATAGATGGATTAAAATTTTGTAGAAAGAAAGCCAACTTTACTATTATGAGAAAGGCTTCACAGAGGTATGAAACTTTTTGCAAAACCTTGAATGGTAATTTCTCCAACATTACAAGGAATTATATATGTCCAAATGATACAGAAGAACCTCTTTCAAAAGAGTTAAATTAGTTTAATGACAATAACTGGCATGTGTACGTATGTATAAATATATGTGCATATATGTGCATTATATATATAATGCATATATATACATACATCATAGAACAAAATCCTACAAACTTTTGAAAAACTCACTTTCTATAGGTTACTCTATTTCTGCTTCAGTTCCCTGGGGGAAGACACAAGACTACTGATGTACTATATTTAATGTAAATTTTGTTCTCCTCTAAATGAAATTCCAAAATTGGGTACATTCAACCCCAAATGATTCTAAAACTTTTACAGACATTGAAATGCTTCAGGATTTTTTTTTTTAAATCAGATCTATAGGAATCTATTCTAGATGTTCTTAGACAACCAGATAGTTGAAAATAACAAATAAGTGGGCATTGAATAAAATGTATTCATACATATCCAGGAGGAAAATAACAAACACATGATAACGTTATTATTTATGAAGACAGTAGAGCAAAATAGGATACTATACTTAATACTTTAGACATAGAAAATTGATTTACAGAGAGAATACATTTAAATTTTTGTAGTGGTCATTAAGGTTTTATTTGGCAAATTACATATGTAATATTATCTGCTGTGGTTCATGCTAGAAATAGAGATGGTGCCAAAACTGGGCAGTGGAGTAGATATTCAGACTGTAACCTAAATATCATGCAAAATAGAGACCTGGTCTAATACACTGGTGGATTCTCAATGATAACTATTATAATTGCAATTAGGTGTAATAAATTGTATTTTACTCACTGTTTCCTTCCCATTGTTTCATTCCCTCATCCTGTTCTCTTTCTTTCTCAAACACACACACTTTTATATATGTGTTTATATATATATTTATATATATACATATCTATATTCTTATCAGATAAATAATTTTATTTTATTTTTTAATGTTTATTTATTTGGGGGGGATGGAGAGGCAGAGAGAAGAAGGTGAGAGGATTTCTAGCAGGCTCCTCGCTGTCAGCATGGAGTGGGATGTGGGACTCAGTTCCATGACTGCAAGATCATGGCCTGAGCCGAAATCCAGAGTCAGATGCTAAACTGCCTAAACCACCCAGGTGGCCATGAGAGCAACCATTTTATTTTTTTTTAATTTGTTTTTAGTTTTATTTATTTTTAGAGAGGAAGACAGTGTAAGCTGGGTGGGGGGGACAGAAAGAGAGGGAGAGAGGGAGAGAGGGAGCGAGAGAGAATCCCAGGCAGTTCTGTGCTGACAGCGCACCGTCCAATGCAGTCTCAATCTAACAAACCATGAGATCATCACCTGGGCTGAAACCAAGACTCAGACGCTTGACCGACTGAGCCAACCAGGAGTCTGCCTGAGGGCAAGCATTTTAGAACAAAATATCCAAGTGTCATTTGTTTTGCCAAGGCTAAGTTATCACTGAAAGCCCAGAGACGAGTTGGATGGTGAGTTTTTTAATACAGCAAATCATATCTTTTTATACCATCTGGTTTAAAACAGAGGGTTAAATTGGTTTTTACCCCCATTCACATGCTCCAGCAAGGTGGCTTTCTGTGTATGCCAGTTTATATGTGTCTCTGTGTTTAGGTAAACAGAGTCACATTGCATTATATTTGGGTGCATATAATACTCAGAAAAGTTTCTGTAGCTCTTGATTGATTGAATTTATTTTTTTATTTTTTTAGTGTTTATTTATTTTTGAGAGAGATAGACGAGTGTGATTGGAGGAGAGGAAGAGAAAGAAGGAGATACAGAATGTGAAGCTGCCTCCAGGCCCTAGCTGTCAGAACAGATCCAGACACAGAACTCGAACACAGAGACTGGGAGATCATAACCTGAGCTGAAGTTGGACGCTCAACCGATGGGGCCATCCCCTAGCCTTGATTTTTCAATTTAAAATTTAAAAATAATTTACGGCATTCTAATTTGGGTGAGATTTATGTCAGAGTAAATAATGTTGAATGGAATTAATGCTCATTTACTAAATCAAGTGGTTTTATAACTCCTACACGTATGTTCCCACCTGTGTTTATCTTCTTATCTTTGGTAGAACCCTGATGCATTTTAAATAATGAATTGTATGATTTGTATCTGTATTTTCTAAGGTAATGCAACCTTCACTCGTTAGAATTCCAACAGGATGTTTCACTTATGAATAATCATTGTGTATTACTTTTTAATAAAATGACAATCTAAAACTTCCAATAGCACATGATATTCACAACATAATAAAGCCTAGTGATGAATATTAGCACACACATTGGTTTTCATGTGAGAATATTCTGACCTCACTTGTATGCCAAGACGTTCATCATTGCAGAATCTGTGTGTCCTGCATAAATACTTTTTATTTCTACCACTAATAAAACCTTCCTTTTGAGACCAACTCAACAGGGTAGCAGGATGATAAGTGGATTTGAAATTATCGCCCATCTGTTTTACATGCATATAGTAGATTACAAATTGTTCTTTAACATTCCACACGATTTCTGAAAATTTATAATATAACTTTATGTGCCTTCTTTTATTTTTAATAATCTTTTGAGAATATTATAACATGAGAGGTTTTCATTAAACATATAAACATCTATGAAGACTTTCTTTCATATTCTTATTATGAGAAGGTTAGGAATATGAAAACAAAATTAAAATCAGAGATCAGAAGCTTATGGCTATATGGAGATACAATAAAATAAAAAAGAAATAAACATATATACAAATATACACATGCACACATTATCAATCGATATGTATACAGACAGTACTCTGGGTACAGAAAAAAATAAAAAACTAAATTTACTTGATGAGAGTGAAGGACAAGAGATCTAGAAAAGGAAATATTTGAGTTTATATTTTTTGTGCTAGTTTTCGGATATGGTATGATGTGTGCAGATAATAGTCAGGAAAGGAGAAGAATATTAAGTATAAGATTATGAATATAGGGAAAGTGCTTATTGTATAAATTTAATGGAGGTAAAGAATTGCACAGAACTTGGGAAATGTTAGTTGGGATATCTATCAATACTTGATCATTTAGAAGGGAAAAGGGAGAGAAATATGAGGAAAAATGGCAGATTTGTTGATGGGAAGCTTATCAATGCTTTTCCTCCAACTTGAATATTTACTTTCATGTGGTTTTTAACTACATAAAGTTAGTCAAGAAGCAAGGTAGTTATTTTTGAGGAATTAGTCATTAAGTACATTTTGAGAAAAACCAGGTTTCCAATTAGCATATATATTTATATAATCTTGAAAAGGACAAAAAAAAAAAAAAACCCTGATTTTGAGAAAACTGCACCAGAACATCGTATATGCAATTTTTATCATTATTCTTGACACTTGATAAGTAATTATTTTGTATAAAAGTGATTTTAAAATTATAGTTATCCTGTTTTTCTTATCTTCTCATTGATAAGTATTTAAAACTATGTAAGGGAAGTAGTATTTCCTAGTCAAAATAGTGTCACTGTTGCAATAGTTATGTATTCTTAAATAACACAGCTTAAGACTTCTTTCCCTTACTACATTAAATAATATAATTCAGGGGCACCTGGGTGGCTCAGTCAGTTCAGCATCTGACTCTTGATTTTAGCTCAGGTCATATCTCATGGTTCCTGAATTTGAGCCCCACCTTGGACTCTGTGCAGACGCCATGGAGCCTGCTTGGGATTCACTCTCCTTCTCTCTCTGCCTCTCCTGAACTTGCCTCACTCTCTCTCTCTCTCTCTCTCTCTCTCAAAAATAAATAAATAAATAAATAAATAAATAAATGAACACTTCAAGAAAAGAACGTAATTAAGTAATCTATGACATTAATTTGAGGTAACCAGGGTCATGCTCCTTTAAATGCTCACATCACAAATTTAGGGAATAAAATTCTCCATATAAGGTGAGAGTAGAGCTTAAATATGTCAGAAATAAATATCTGAATAAACCCCAAATGATTTGGAAATGAATATATAGTTATGCCAGGTGATATCAAAATTATTGCCATTACTTAAAAAGTTCAGGAAGAAACTTTCCCTAGGACCTTTAAATGTGAGAAGCATATCATTTTCTTTGTAAAATTTGCTTATTCAGTCATCTGAAAAATATGAATAATATATCATTGAAAGACAATTATAAAGTTATTGATATGACTGCCTTTTAACTTTTTACATACGTGTAAGGAACTAAAATATGAAAAGATAATTTTTATTGTAAAATGTCATATAAAAGGACAGCAGGCTTTTAATCAGAGCACATACATAAATATTTGAGATGGAAGGTAGGGAGTAACCCAAATCAAACCTTTAATGACCTACTTCATGCAGAGGTTAACTGAATCCAAGGTGTAAATGAAAAGGGCCAGGCAGCATTATTAGTAATGCTTAAAGATTTCATTTGTTATTAATTCTCTGAATCAAAAATACATTTTGTTGGGTTTTTTTTTTGGAATTTAACAGCATCGAAATAAGTTTTCCAACTACCTGGGTCCCAGAAGTGGAGCTGAGGATGTCATCTGGCCAGGTTCTGGTCCTTCTTTTGACTTTCATTCTTAGTTGTCTCTGCATCATAATGTGCCCTGGTCTCTTCCTATAAATAAGCATTCCCTACAATGCAAAAAAACCAAACATAAAAAGAATACAGGATTTACATAACAATCTTTAGTAAATAATTAGTTAACATTGAGATTTTTATCCACTGCTTAGCCCCATCACTTTGCTCAGAAGATTGAATATCCATGTTTGTCAAACCAGTCATGTTGAGACTGAGTGCCCTGAGAGTGGAGGAGGACCCTGTTTGGGGAAGAACATCCCCAAATATAAAGAATAAAGTGTGAGGATGAGGAAATAAAAACAAAGGTCTATATGATGCACTAAAAATTCTATCCAGCAACAAATACCAAATAACAACAATAAAAATGACCTTGATGGGTTGCAGTGGACAGGGGTAAGTTACAAGGTATAGGATACAAGGTTGCTCAGTTCAACAGGGAGTGAATGAGTTTGCGGCACTAAATCACCCATGGAAACGGCAAAAAGGATGAGCAGATAGACTCACTTGCATCAGTCACTTCCAAAGCCATATTTGCTAATGCTTTTTTTTTTAATTTTTTTATGTTCTTTATTTATTTTTGAGAGACAGAGAGAGAGAGTGGGAATAGGGGAGGGTCAGAGAGAGAGGGAGATACAGAATGTGAAGCTCCAGGCTCTGAGCTGTCAGCTAGCTCAAACCCACGAACTGTGAGATCATGACCTGAGCTGAAGCTGGACGCTTAACCAACTAAGCCACCCAGGCATCCCAATTTGCTAATGCTTTTGTTGGGAGGATGCAGCTGCCTTCTAAAGTGAGAACATGCCAACCATACAGGTCCAAAATGTAAAGCCACCCTTCTCGCTGGAGTCCACACTCACAAGACGGCCTCCTGCACTGTTTCTTTCCTCAGTTACCACCAAGTGAGCTCAGATTTAGCAAGAGGAGGACAAACATCACACCCAGCAACCTGGTTGTAAGGGACCATTGGAATCCAATTTATATATCCAAACATGGCAGCATTTCCCTCTTCAAATACTTCTTTTTAGCAAGTGTCTTTTGAAAGATATATAAAAGATGACATGTTGAAGAAGCCCATTCATGTGATCTGCCATATTGATCAACTTGATTCTCCTCTTCAAAAACGGTTTAAAAACATAATTTCCAAAATAATTTACATTTTAAATTCCTTTTCTTTAGAGAAGATTAGTTGTCATGATATGTTTTGCTTTTGTTTGCTTTTTTGTTTGTTTGTTTGGTTTGTCTCTTAGAAACGATAAAATGGCTTTCATACCTTCTTTTGTACCATCTGTGTTTATGGCTAACAGATAATTTCTCCTTCTCTGGCTTTGGCAGAATACTATTAAAATCAGTATTCTATGTGTAATACCCTATCTTCATTAGTTATTTTTCTGCACATAAAGAACATAAACTGATAAGGAGCATTTTTCTTTAATATTGATGATCTATTATAAAAATGAAAAGTTATTTCAGAATATCTTCATGTTTCAGTGAAACCGCAATACAATCTAAGTTTATTTTGGGAGTGTTTGCTGTGTAATTGGATTTAATGAAATGTTTAGAGGTGCAGTAGGCATGACTTTGAGTAGATAATGAAAGAAAATGCAAAATGCTAATTGATTCATGATGTGGTTTCATCTTAGTTTGGGCAAACCATGCAGTATTTAATATATAGTAGCAGAATATTTACTATTGAAGCTTGAAAAGATGTGAGTTCTTTGTGTGCAGTCTTTCATTTATGCATGTGAGAGGGTTTTCTTTTTTTTAATATTTTTACAATGTAGTACTTGTTTTCCTTGTTGGGGTGTTTGCTTATTTAATACATTCTGTCAAGGACAGAAATTACATGCTGTTTTTTTTTTTTTTTTCTTTTTCCCATAGGAAGTGTGTCTTGGGCTTTTCCCTTATTATT
>NC_043704.1:22889110-22959532 GCF_006229205.1 Suricata suricatta
GTTGGTAGGAATGTAAACTGGTGCAGCCGCTCTGGAAAACAGTGTGGAGGTTCCTCAAAAAACTATCGATAGAACTCCCTTATGACCCAGCAATAGCCCTGCTAGGGATTTACCCAAGAGATATAGAAATACTGATGTATAGGAGCACATGTACCCCAATGTTCATAGCAGCAATGTCGATAATAGTCAAAACATGGAAAAAGCCTAAATGTCCATCACCTGATGAGTGGATCAAGAAGATGTGGTATATATATACACAATGGAGTACTACATGACAATGAGAAAGAATGAAATATGGCCATTTGTAAGAAAGTGGATGGACCTAGAGGGTGTCATGCTAAGCGAAATAAGTCAGGCAGAGAAGAACAGAAACCATATGTTTGCACTCATAGGTCTAACGGGAAAACAGGAGAAACCTAATGGAGGACCTGGGGGAGGGGAAGAGGGAAAGAGAGTTGGGGAGAGAGAGGGACACAAAACTTTAGAGACTATGGAATACTGAAAATGAACTGAGAGTTGAAGGGGAAGGGGGAGAGGGGAAAAGAGGTGGTGGTGATGGTGGAGGGCACTTGTGAGGAAGAACACTGGGTTTTATATGGAAACCAATTTGACAATAAGCTATTTAAAAAAAGTTATATAGAATGATTGAATTTTAACAAGAATCACACAAAGATTAAATGTTAAAAAGTGTTGGGGGTAAAAAGGGCTTACCATAATGCTGGTAACTTTATTTAACTCAAACACCTAAATTATAAATTTCTAAGTTTACAAATCTAAGGAAACAGTGTCATTGTATCATTGAGTCTAGATAATTATCATCTTTTATATTAATACAATAGTCTTCTGTCTTCTAAATAAATTTTTGCAAAGAAATGATGCAGATATTTAGCTAAATTACTTTTTGCAACAAAGCATTGATAAGGACACAATACAAAAATGCAAAATAAATATATTTGTCACCAATTATAGTTACCCCCTTCCATTAACATTCTTCATAACAATGACATCAAAAATGTATGTGCATACATTTGATGCACAAGTATGAAGAGACATGTAGAAATGGATGTAAAGAGTTAGCCTCTTGAATTACCCATCCAAATTGTCTTGAGCTCCAGTTGGAGTAAAGCAGCTAGACTTTTTCCTGCACAAATATCTATCTTTCAACAACAATGTAATTTTACGTTAAAAGGTACAATAGCTTTCTCCTTTTTAAAATATTATCTTTAAGATTTCAAAATGTTGACATAGCTAAGCAATATTTCACATTGTATCAAGTGGTAGTTCTATTTTGTTAATCTAATTGACATTTCTTTTTCTTGATAGACTATCTTGTATTCTAGACCTGTCAGTCAAAAATGCTTTCATTTTCCATGGTGTACATGATAAAAATTCAAAAATCTGGCATTTAATGGAGAGTGTAAGTTCATACCTAACTCTGTGGTGATCAGATGAAATGAAAGAAGTAGCAATTTTGGAAACTGAAATTGGAAAGTTAATAGGAATTTTGAACTTTAAATGTTTTTGTATTTTTAGTTGGTACATCCTGTAACCTTTGGTTCATCTGTTTATGCAGCATTTGGGAGTAAAATGATAAGAAGGCAGTAAGACATGGTAAAAATTGCTAGTGAAATGATTTTATGGTTATGACTTTTAGCTATAAAACAACAGTAATTTTGGATGATATCAATATTGTCAAATACTTTGTCTTTTTTTTTTACAATTTAATTTAAACTCCTATGAAGAAGCTTGTTAGTAAGTTAAAAATCTGAATATTAGAGACATGTCTCTATACAAGAAAAAATATGTCTTAATATCATTTAGATAATGCATGTTGTGTTTGTTGAATTGTTGAATTTAGATAATGCATGTGTGTTTGTGAATAAAGCTTTTGTCGTTGTATATAAGGTTAAGAAAATTAAAGGAAGAATGTGTTTCTTTGGTTGAACTATGTGATGTCTCTCTATTATGGCATTGCATACTCTAAGTATTTAAAACATTAACACATGCCAGTTGTATAGGAGTCAGTTCATCAGAAGCTCATGGTGTTATATAAATGACATAAAATCATGGTATCACTGATGACTTTATCAATATAATACGTGGTTTAACATTAAGATTGTTAGAGCCTTTAAAACACGGTGACACACTGAAATTCTAGGCATGAAACACCACCCTTTGGACCTGAAATCCAACCTTTTCATATTTCATAGAAAATTATAACAAAGACTATTAAAACTTGCTTTTTAATGTACCAACTACATGAATATTTATCAATCCCAAAATATAAATTCACAATTCATTTCTCATCTTCTTTTTGGGGGTGTTTTTTTTTTCCTGTGAATGCACTCAGCACTAAGAGAGTTATATAAAAAATTTTTTTTGCATTCTGATCTAGAGTATATATAGTTTCTTGGGAAATAAAACCAAACTGGAAATGTAGAGGCTAAAGAGGTCCTAGGGTGATTCTGGAGTTTAAGTCAGAGACTATAACAAAGATTGAACGAACCAAATGATGTCTTCATTTGGTTGGTCTCATTTAGTCTTTAGTACATCCATTTGAAAGATGCTGGGCACTATCTTAATCTCAGAAAAAGGCAAAGTGAGTATAAATACCTATAGTCATCTATATCTACATAAAGATTATTTTAGGTAACTGATCCAAACCACCATGCTAACTGATCAGGCAAACTAGACGTTTAAACATATCTTTAAGAAAACGTTTAGAATGGGAGGAATCCCAGTCCGGTACATCACACATATCATATATGACATATAGGACTCTATCGTATATATACATCATATCTATGTAAGAGCATATCTTATGTATCATAAGGACAATACGGAATAATATTGAAATTGTAGTGAGATTTTAGAATGTACTTAAATCTAGAATTAAGACTCAAGCCTTGATTTGTACCTAATACATTTAATAGGATTTTCCACTACAGTACTTTCCCACAATAAGGTAGCTCATATATTTTTCCGTAGTCATTTTATTGCATATTATACATATTATAATAATCATTATAATATATAGTCACTTTCTGGGTATTAGATACTATGTTAGATACTTTACTTTTCATTGTGTACATTTCCAACCTCTCTAAAAAACGTTATTACCAATAATTTACGGATGTAAATGTTGATGGTCAGAGAGGCTAAAATATCATGCCTAGTTTTCTCCATTTCTGTAGGAATTGGAACTTAGTCCTAGTATATTTAGTTATAACCTCTATGCATCTTTTCATGTCCGTTTTTTCATTAAATTTTTTAAAAAATGTTTATTTAAATTTTATTTTATATCATTTTATTTTATTTGAGAGAGACAGACAGACAGACATACAGAATGTGAGCTGGGAGTGGGAGGCAGAGAGAGAGAGGGAAAAACAGAATCCAAAGCAGGTTCCAGGCTCTGAGCTGTGGGGACAGAGCCCAATGCGTGGCTCAAACTCACGAACCATCATACCATGATACCATGACCTGAGCCAAAGTCAGAGGCTTAAGGATGTGCCACCCAGGCTCCCCTTTTCATGTCCTTTCTAAAGTGTGTCTGAAAATTGAAGGAAACTAAGAGATAAAGTGACAAAACAACTTTTACTGCTCAGCTCTAGTTGACTCAGGACAAAAAATAAACTGCTAAAGAAAGAAATCAAAATGATTTCACTCATGTGGAATCTAAAAACAAGACGAATGAATAAACAAGCTAACAAAAAGTAGAATCAAACCTATAAATACAGAGAAGAAACTGATGGTTGCCAGAGGGGAAGTTGGCAAAATGGATGAAGGAGGGTGGGAGATGCAAACTTTCAGTTATGCAAGGAGTTAAGTCATAGGAATAAGAGGCACAACATAGGGAACACAGTTGAGGATATTTGTTGTATGGAACAGAAAGCTATACTTGCAGTCAGCACAGAAAAACGTATAGAGAAATTGAATCACCCTGTGTATACTTGAAACCAATGTAGCATTGTGTGTCAACTATACTCAAAAAAAAAAAGAAAGAAAGAAAGAAAGAAAGAAAGAGGAATGAAAAGAGTAACTGAAAAAACAATTTCTAAGGACCTGCTATAAAAGAGTGTGCTTACATTTAATAATACCATATTGTGTGTAATAATTTGTTAAAAAGGGTAATGTCATGTTAAATATTCTTCCCACAAATAGAGGATTCGTAAAAAAAAAAATAAAGGTTGTACATAAGTATGGTTTGACATTAATGAAAATGTTGCATCTTATATTTAAATACTGTTAAGTTTTTATGTGATTGCCTAGTTAAAAGTCCACTTTTCTCTATACAGAAAGATAATGTTTCACTATAAGCTAACTGTTCAATTTCCTTTTAAATTTATTTTTATAAGAAAAAGAGTGTGTGTTTAAACACAGGCATTATATTTATCTTGTGTTATAATACATTTCCATTCATAGCTGTCATACTTAAATATATACAATGGATATTGATTTTCAAATAAAGTACTACAGGTAAGAATAATGTCACATGTCCTAGGAATAAAATAAAGAAATTTTAAAAGTATGAGCTATTTTTATGTATTAGAATTTGTATGTGGTTCAAAAGTTACTTAAATAACCAGAAAGTAGCAAAAGTTAAATCACGTTCATAAATAGAAATCAATTAGTATAAGGTGTCCAAAATTATAATATCAGATCATTCATAATATTGCTTGCAAATATAAGAACAAACTTTAAAGGAGCTACTTTGTGTAGCTTCTTTTACTAATTTTGGATCCATTTATCCATTCAATTTTTTATTTTTTTTAAGTTTTTATTTTATTTATTTTTTCTAAGAATGAGAGAAAGAGAAAGAGAGCAGGAGAAGGGCATGGAGAGGCGGGGAGAAGGATCTAAAGCTAGCTCCGCACAGACAGCAGAGAGCCCACTGAGGGGATAGAACTCATGAACCACAAGACCATGACCTGAGCCAAAGGCAGACCCTTAACTAACTGAGCCACCCAGACACCCCTCAATTTTTATTATTTTTAACAGACTGATTGAAATATAATTCATGTGCAATACTATATACACATTTAAAGCCTCCAGTGGTTTTTAATACACTAACATGGTTGTGCAGCCATTGCCACGATCAGTTTTATAATATTTTCATCACCTAATACAGAAACCTTGTATTCTTTAGCAGTTACTTTCCTTTACCTCATTTCTCTATGCCCAGACAGCCATTAATCTATTTTCTATCTTTACGCATTTGTCTAGTCTAGTCATTTCCTGTAAGTGGAAACCTACGATAAGTCCAATAGGTCCTTTGTGTCTGGTTTATTTCACTCAGCTTATACTTTTCAAAGTCCATCCATCTTGTAGTGTTACATAAGTATTTCATTTATTTTTTATCGTTGAATAATATTCCACTATATAACTGTAGTATATTTTATCTATACATTCGGAATTTAACAGGCATTTTGGATTGTTTCCACCTTTTGGCTTATATGAATAATAGTATTTATGTTCATAAACAAGTGTTTGTGTGGCCACATGGTTCTTTTTACTTTATCTTATATACCTAAGAGAAGAATTTCTGGTTATATGGTAATTATATGTTTAACATTTTGATAAAATGCCAAATATTTTCCAAAGTAGTGTATAAGTTTATATCATAAGAATGAAGACCCCAATTTCTACAAATACTTGCTAACACTTGTTATCTGTATTTTGATTAAAATCGTTCTGTATTATTAAATGATTTATCATCGTGGTTTTGACTTGCATTTTCTTAATTCCTAATGACATTGAGCATCTTTTTATGTGTTTGTTGATATTTATACATCTCTTTTAGGGGAGTGTCTATTTAATTCATTTTCTTTTTAGTGAAATTATTTGTCTTTTTGTTGAAATGGAAGTATGCTTATACATTTTAGATACATGTCCATTCTTTGAGAAATGATTTGCAAATTTTTTCTCCTATTCTATGAGATATTTCTTTTATTAAAACATACATAACATATCATGTTATATTAATTTCAGGTGAAAAAAATAGGAATTTGAAAATTAGCTATATCATGCAATGCTCTCTATGATGAGTTGTTATCTATAACCATATAAAGTTTTTATAATATTATTGACTATATTCTGTATGCTGTACTTTTCACCTCCATGACTTATTTATTTTATAACTGGAATTTTGTATCTCTTAATCCCACTCACATATTTCACTCATCCCTCACCTCGCTCTCCTCTGAGAATGACTCATTTGTTCTCTGTATTTATGAGTTTGTTTCTGGATTTTGCTCTTTCTTTCTTTCTTTCTTTGGTCCACACATAGGTGAAATCATGTGTTATTAGTCATTCTCTGTATGAATTATTTCACTTAACCTAATACCTTATACACTCATTGATATTGCTGCAAATGGAAAAATTGCATTCCTTTTTATAGCTGAGTATATTGATTTATTTTAACCATTCATCCATTGGTGGACACATCTTTGTTGTTGTAAATAATGCTGCTATAAACATAAGGATGCAAATATTTTCTTGAATTAATATTTTCATTTTCTCTGGGTAAATAGCAGTAGAATTACTCAATCCTCTTTCAGTAATTTAGTATTTTAATTTTTAATTTATCGAGGGACCTCCATATTGCTCCACAGTGTTTTGTATCAAGCTATATTTCCATCAACGATGTAAAAATATTCCCTTTTCTCCACATCCCCACAAACACTTGTTATTTCTTGTCTTTTTGGTACTAGCCATTCTGACTGATGTGAAGTGATACCATATTGTGTTTGATTTGTGTTTCCCTGATGATTAATGATGTTCAACATATTTTCATGTGTCTGTTGGCCAAATGTCTTTTTGGAGAACTATTTGCTCAGGTCTTCTGACCATTTTTTTAAATTTTATTATTAGTTTCCCTAGTGTTGAGTTGTAGGATATGTATTTTGAATATTAACCCATTATTGAATAACTTATTTTCAGATCTCTTCTTCTTTTCAGTAACTGCTATTCTGTCTTGTTAATGGTTTCTTTCTGTGTGCAAAGGCTTTTTAGTTTGTTGTAGTCCTAAGAGTTTATTTTTGCACTTGTTTTTCTTGCTTCAGGAGACCTATCCAGAAAAATGTTGCAAAAAAAAATCTCAATCTCCAGGAAATTATTGCCTATATTTTCTCTTAGGAGTTTTATGTTCTTAGAAGTCTTTAAACCATTATTACATAATTTTGTATGGTATTAGAAAGTCATACCGTTTCATTCTTTTGCATGTAGCTGTCCAGTTTTCTCCATTTCTTCCATTTATTGAACAGATGGAGTTTTTCCCTAATAAATAGTTTTGCCTCCGTTGTTGAAAATTAATTTACCATATAAGTGTGGGTTTAATCCTGGACTTTCTACTCTGTTCCATTGATCTGTGTGTCTGCTTTTATGTTTGTACCATACTGTTATGATTACTATATATTTGCAGTAGAAATTAAAGTCTGAGATTGTGATATTTCCATCCTAGTTTTTTGTCAAGATTGTTTTGGCTATTGGTGTCTTTTGTGGTTCCATACAAATTTTAGAATTATTCTAGCCCTGTGAAAAATGATATTGGTATTTAATGATAAATGAATTGAATTTGCAGATTGCTTTAGGTAGTATGGACATTTTAACATAATTTTTACTTCTTCCAATCCATGAGCAAAACATATCTTTCTATGCGTGTTGCCTTCAATTTTTTTATTATGGTTGTTGTTGTTTTCTACCAATGTCTTATAATTTTAAGAGCACAGGTCTTTTATTTCCTTGCTAAATTCATTTCTAGGCATTTTATTCCTTTTTATGCATTTATAATGATTTAAATATTTATTCATTTTTGAGAGGAGAGAGAAAGAGAGCACAAGTGGAAGAGGGGTTGAGGGAGAGGGAGACACAGAATCCAAGGCAGGCTGCAGGCTCTGAGTGGTCAGCACAGAACCTGACATGGGGCTCAAACCCATGAATCATGGGATCATAACCTGAGGTGAAATAGACTCTTAACCAATGGAGCCACCAGGCACCCTTTTTTAAATGCATTTTTAAATGAGATATTTTTAAATGTTCTTTTTTGGCTACTTGTTATTGGTGTACAGAAAGGCAACAAATTTTTGGATATTAATGTTGTATCCTGCAACTTTACTGAATTAATTTATTATAATGGTTTTTTGGTTGAGTCTTCAACATTTTCTATATATACTATTAGGCCATCTGTGAATAGTGGCCGTTTTAGTTTTTCCTTACAAATTTAGAATACTTTTACCTGTGGCTAGCACTTCTATTACTATCTTGAATAAAAGTGTAAGAGTTGACATCCTTGTCCAATTTTCATCTTAGAGGAAAAACTTATAATTTTTTATCATTTTATCAACATTATATAACAGGTATAAAACATACAGTACATAGAAACAATTTTCTTAAGAAAGCTATTGCCTAAAAAAAGTATGCATGAGAAAGGAAAGTTTCAATATCAGTTGACATTGTTGTAAATTGCCACATTAAGAAGTTAGAATGAAAAGTGGATATAAAATCCAGAGTAGGTAGATGAAAGGCAATAATAAAGATTAGAGTGGAAATTAGTGGAATCTGAAGTAGGAAAGCATTAAAAACTGTAAAATAATGTTTTATTAATTATCACTAGGATAAACATTTAAGTTATAAAAACACTAAATATTAATTATTAATATCAGATAAGACAGAGGTTAAGTGCAATATCATACCAATATCAAAATGATAATTAACAAATATTAATAATAATTTTATACCCAATAAAATTGACAGCTTAGATGAAGCAGAAATAAAGTATAAGAAAACGAGTTTCTTAGTCTAACAAAAGAAGGATTTGAAAGTATCAATAGCACTCTACTTATTTAAATAATTAAATTCATATTTAAATTTTTTTTCACAAATTCAAGGCCAGATCCACATGACTTAACTTGTGAGTTATAGCAAACGAATTTGAAAGTAAGTGTTACTATTTTATTTTATTTTTATTGTTTACTTTATTTTATTTTTTTATACAATTTATTTTTTTAACATATGCAATTATTTTCCATCCTTTACAATACAGTAGTTTCAATGATACTCCAAACAGAAAAGCAAAGTAAAAAATCAAACCCCCCACTTCTATTTCATGTAATTAGACTTATACAGAAATTAGAAGGTTAGGTACCAACTAGTTAATCACCTAATTTCACAGCTATCTGAAGTGGCAATTGTAATATAGCAGCTTACCTATGATACTTTCAAGATACATGATATAATTTATTACTTGCCCATAAGCTACAACACAGCCTGCTTAATACCTTTCCTTAAATTCCACCTCTATACTACAGTATACTTGAGGTCCATGCAAAAAGGTAGCTACTTTTTGTATAGAAAATGGATGATTAAGTTTTGGTGCTGTAAAAGCAACTTCAATTAAATATAACCACCCCCATCACCAAAAAAAGAAGAGGAAAAAAAAAAGTAAAGAAAATAATAAGGGAAAAACCCAAGACACACTTCCTATGGGAAAAAGAAAAAAAAAAAAAAAAAAGCATGTAATTTCTGTCCTTGACGGAATGTATTAAATAAGCAAACACCACCAACAAGCAAAACAAGTACTACAATGTAAAAATATTTAAAAAAAATGATAACCCTCTCACATGCATAAATGAAAGGTTGCACTCTACTTATTTAAATAATTAAATTCATATTTAAAATTTTTTTTCACAAATTCAAAGCCAGATCCACATGACTTAACTTGTGAGTTATAGCAAACGAATTTGAAAGTGTTACCATTTTAAACAAAATATTATATGAAATGGAGAACATTTTCCAAGTCATTTAATGGTGTTAGATTTTATACCAATATCTGACAAAGATATTATAAGAAATGAAAATTACACATTTATAACACTCATGAATTTAGCTATAAAAGCTAAATATATAAAAAAGGCATTCACATAATAATACACAATGGTACAAGGAGATTATCCCAACTATGTGATTGGTTCAGGATTAGCAAGAAAATTATTGAAATGCATCATCTACACAGAAGAAAAGAGCAATATTATATATCACATAAATACCCAGAAAAATGTGTTGAAACATATTTAACTGCCATATATCCTGATTAAGATATTATTCAGGAGTATTATATATTTAATTACTTGTAGTAACTTTCTTTATGAATATCATCACTTTGTCTATATTTTGCAATGTATTAGCTAAACATTTTTTTATTGATTTATAATTGTAATTTCTGCAGTGTTTATGTTATCCTTCTACGTTCTAAATACTGTTTTTTAAATTCAGTTCCTTTATTCCTTGATCATATTTGTTCAAGTTTTGCTGGCATCATGTATTCCAAAAATTAATTTTTTAAGTGTCTTTGTTGTTGATACTTTACTAACGTGTCTTCTAAACCAAATACAATATTTTCAAAGATTACTTTATTTTGAGACCAAATATTCAGCAATTTTTGAGAATTACCTAATAGCCTTGGTCTGTAGTATTTGATATTTTGTATAAGTAATTCATGGGCTTTGAGACTTTCACAATTTTAATTTGACATCTAAAACTTTTCAATTTAATTTAAATATTAGAGAATAATATTATATTAAAGATCTCCTATGATCTTTTAAATACTTTCAGCAAATTTAAATTTCATAGTGACTTAACACTCATAATTATTTTAGAAATATATAGGTGTTCCTGAGCAGTTGGTAATAATTAGTTTTTAGTTTTCTTCTTGAACTAATACTCTTCTATTTTTGCATACAGATATTTATCTATGATAGTGTCAGTTATTGCTCAAAATTAATTTATCATTTTTTACCATGCTGCAAAAATATTACTTTAAAGTATATTTTAATTTCAGTGACAATTAAGTTAGAAGAAAGTTTGGGAAGGAGTTGACTTATTAACATTATTTGCACACAACTGGTTGAAGTAGCATATGAGCATTTTTGATCGTCTAAGTAGTGCAAAGGTATTGGAAGTGTTACCAGAGTCAGGTTCTTGGGCTCAACAATGAGAGCAAGGACATGACCCAAAGTCAAAAGCACTGGGAAGGATTTATTGGGGCTCCGGCCTGAGATGAAGGGAGACTCCCAGCACCACCAGAAAGCTGATTGGGCTGGCTTCCTCTAAAAGATGGTGGCCCCGCTTATATGGAGAAAGTTTCGCCCCCTGTTATGCTAATGAGGGGTGGAAAAAGTACCACCTCCTGATTGGCTGATATTGGCAGACATCTCACTGGTCCTTTTCAGAGTGGGGGTCCTTCAGGTTTGATCAGCCTCTGTTCCTTCTGCATCAGCGCAGTGTGTCTGTAGCTAGTGTTTCCAAGTCAGGCTTGTATCTTGGGCTACAAACTGGCTCTGCTGGGTAAGAAGCTGTTTAGCAAGAACAGCCAATAGGAAGTGCCCCCGGTGTATAAAATACTTCACCTGGGCCTTGTTTCCACAGTCCCTGTCTTCGAATTACATCTTCTGAAGGAGTGATGAATCTGATATTTTTAAGCCATTGATATCTACAGAAGACAATATATATTGCTACAGTAATGCATTAGGTCCATTTATATTTTTTATTGTTATATAATTTTTAAAATTATTTTTGAGACACAGAGAGAGACAGTGCATGCCGGGGAGAGTCAGACAGACAGAGAGACAGACAGACAGAATCTGAAGCAGGCTCCAGGCTCTGAGCTAGCTGTCAGTACATAGCCCGACAAGGGGCTCGAACCCACGAACCATGAGATCATGACCTGAGCGAAGCCGGATGCTTAACCAACTGAGCCACCCAGGTGCCCCTGTGATATAATTTTTGATACTGCTATATTTTACATGAAGACTAGCAAAACACATGAAATTTACTTTTGTATCTTTCAGTTCTTTGGATGCACGTAAAGTCATATCCTGAAACTCACAACTGTCCTTTTTCAAAAATGATTATTCCTGATAGTTAAAACCATGTAGTTATCAGGGTGCCTGGATGGCTGGTCTGACTCCTGATTTCAACTCATGTCATGATTTCACAGTTGTGAAATTGAGCCTGTGTCCAGATCTTTCTCTCCCTTTCTCTGCCCTTCTCCTGCTCTCTCTCTCAATATAAATTAATTAATTGAAAAAATAAAACAATGTTATCAATCTTTAAAAAATAAAATAGTAAGTAAAATTATGTCACTATAAAAAGAATTTCTTATTCTTTAGATTAGTTTGTCAATATCCAAATGCATAAAAATTTTTTCTTCCAAAACTTTTCACTTGATATGTTAATGAATGTTACATAATTTCTGAGATATCCTGAAAGAAGAGGTCCTCCATTATTGTGTGTTATACTAATAAATGTTTTATTAGAATATACTAATTTTTCTAAGTTTCATCTATAAGAAATATTAGTCTTAGTGATCTAAAAGTTTTATAAAAATTTTGAGAAGAAATAATAGAAACATACTTGATATACTTTAGAGAAGTTATGCTTAACACAGTAAACTTAAAGTTTTAGAAAATCAAAATATTTTAGAGTGAGAGAATCCCAAGCAGCGTCTGCACTGTCAGCACGGAGCCTGATGAGAGGCTTGAACTCACAAACTTTAAGATCATGACCTGGGCTCAAACCAAGAGTCTAATGCTTAACCAACTGAACCATCCAGATGTCCTTGGATTATTTTTATAAGTATGCAAAAAATGTTTTTTCTCTTCAATATTCTTCTATTTATTTATTTGCTTATTTATTTTCTTCAATATTATTTTAAAAACCAGAAAAATCCTTTCTTGATCCACTTCCTCCCTGTTACCCTGTGTGCAAAATTTATCTAAATAGCTGTCTATATTAGTCTAATTTTTATTGGAAAGACTCTTATAAATGAACTCTAATGAGAATGTTGCTTACCGTTTTACTGAAACTGACCTTGACCCAGTTACTAGTGACTTCCATATAAAAAGGCTCATCACTTTTGAGTTCTTTTAATTCACCTGATCTAATACTGTTGATCATTTTGGCTTCCAATTATAGTTGCTTCATTTGTCTTTCATTAAAAAAAATCTGGTTTTCTTTTAGTCTCGTTGACTTCTCGGTATCTGTGGTTATTACATGATTCTCCTCTCTTCCAGATGACATACCAAGGATTATTAAATTTCTCCCTTTAACTAAACTCACTACCATAGTTCTTTTCATCTAGTCTCATGGTTTTAACTACCATATAATTTCTGATGACTTTCAAATGTCTACTTCTCAACCAAAGATCCTTCTTGAAATCCTAACTTCTATATTCAACTGCTTCCATAGCCTGTCCACTTAGATGTCTGAAAGACATCTTCCATATTTAAAATATATAATCGGCATCTGCTCTTATTAACATCACTGTTAAAGTTTTTCTAAGTCATCATTTTGATTTCCATGAGATAATGTCATAGCTTCCTATTTAGAAACTTATATTCAAGTTTTCTACCTACATAACAAATCACTTAAATATTTTAGAGGTGTTAAACAATAATTCTGTTAATGCTTATAGATTCCATGGGTCAAGAAATCAAGAATGTCTTATCTGGGCAGTTTTAATTCCTCCTTTCTTATCTATATAATTATTTGTTATGGCTTATTGCATGGACTGTGTCTTCCAATATAATGTTGAATAAAATTAATGGATGTGAGGATCTTTGCTTTATCTCTAATATTAGAGGAGTCTCATTCAGTATTTGATCATTAAGTATGGCATAAAGTGCTTTTGTTTAAGGTTAAGGAAACTTGCTTTAGGTTAAGGAAGCTCCACTACACATTTTTTTACTGTTCATTTATTTGTCCTGAGACAGAGAGAGAGAGAGAGAAAGGAGAAGAGAGGGTAGGGTAGGGTCAGAGAGAGAGAAGGAGAGAGAAAATCCTAATCAGGCTCCATGCTGTCAGCACAGAGCTCAACACAGGACTCAATTTCATGAATGGTGAAATTATCACCTGAGCTAAAATCAAGAGTCAGATGCTAACCCACTGAGGCACACAAGTGCCCCTCCTGTATATTTTTAGTTCGCTAAGATAGTCTTACCATAAATAAGTGAAGTATTATATTTTTCATGCATTTATATTAATAAACTATATTAATTGATTTTTAAATGTCACACCAACTTGCATTCCTTTACTAGGTACCAATTTATTATAGTAGGCTATCTATAATTTATGGGATGCTTTGTCACAAAATTGTTAATTATGCTATTTTTAATATCTGGGATATGCATTGTGATATCACATTTTTTTATTCCAAATATATGAAATTTTATCTTCTGAGTCTTGCAAAAGATTTCTTTAAAACAACCAGATTTTCAAGAGATTTATTCCCTCTATTACTATTCTGTTTTCTATTTACTAGTTTCTGAATGTCCCTTGGTTTGGGCTTAATTTATCTTATTAATTTTTCTTCTTTAAAAGGCAGACACAAATAGATTTGAGACTTACTTTTCTAATATAAATATTAAATGGAATGAAATACTAAAAATAGTGATAACCACATTCAGTTCTTCTATATCCTCATTAGTTTCTGGTTTCAATGTTCTATCAACTATTGAGGAAGGGGTAATGTAGTCTTCAACCATAATAGTGAACCTGTTTCTCTTCATATTTCTCTTGGCATTTCTTTCACGTACGTTGAAGTTTTGTTATTAGGCATAAACTTATGAAAGATAGTTATATCTCTCACAAATAGGTAAGGGTTTCTCTAACCTTCCTTTTAATTTTGCTAACATTTTTTGTACATTAATGTTTTTGATTGGAAACATATTCTGCTAGCCTTGTTTAATCTTTTTGATAACTAGATTATTTTATCCTACCATTTCATCTTTCTTTTGTCCTGTTCATATTCCATGTTTTCACACCTATAGGGTATCCAATATTGATATAATTTCTCCAGCTCTCCTTTAAAGAGTGCCTGCAGAAAACAACATATTTTATTATTTTTCTTTCAACCTAACTTTACTTTTAAATTAAAAAAAAATTTCTTTAACTCAGCATTTATCTTGGTTTTTCTTTTTTATCCAGTCTAAAATCTCCGACTTCTAATTCTGTGTTGATAATTTAGACTTACTGTGATCTTGATACAGTTGACTTAAAATCAATTATATGTGATTAACCAATCATATTCAGAATGATCTCTTCTGGGATTTTTATTATTTAATCCACTTTCCCTATTTAGACAAACTGAATACTTTTAATAATGTATTTAATCTCCTCTATAGGCTTAAGGATTGTATCTTTATTTATTTTTTAATTTGCATTTAAACATTCTTGCCTAAGGTTTGTAACATGTTTTTAGCCTATACCTTTTAACTTGCTACAATATCATACTGTTTCATGTGTAACATAAATACATTATAATTTTATATTTCTACCTCTCCTGTGGCTCTTTGTACAGTATCAGTCACACCTTACTCCTACATAAATTATAAATTCCACAGTACAATTACTATAATTATTTTTCTCTAAGCAATCAATTTGTTTAATTATCTATTAAAGATATTTATCCCTAGAAAAACTTGTTTTAATTAAATTTCATATTAACCATGTTGGTGCTCCTCTTTGCTTTATGTAGATTTTTTTAGTGTATATTTACTTTTGAGAGAGATAGAGAATGGTAAATTCTCTGAGCTCAGTTTTTCTGCACAAAATCCTGTAGTTTGAGAATTTTTGGTGATGTGTTATAGTGCTCAGTTTGTCCTGAGGCTGCCCTATCTGCTTCAATCCTATACCTTCATCATCATAACATATTACTTTGTTATTAAAAATTATATAGCCAACACTTATATTGTTTTAACTATTTTTTAATTTTGATGTGGATTCATAGGAGCTGGCAGAGATAGGCACAGGGGGGTTCTGTGTACCCTCCACTATTCCTCCCCATTCCCACTCTTCACAACTTGCATAACTATAGCACATTGATAAAACTAAGCAATTGAGGTTAGTACAAACCAATGAACTTACTGAGATTTCACCATTTATGTCTGCACTCATTTATCTATGTGTCACACGGGTGTGTGATTTATACTTTCTTATCACATGTGAGCTTCACAGAACTGCCTAGACATCAAGATAGAGATTGTGTGTAGATAATTTAGACTTACTGTGATCTTGATACAGTTGACTTAAAATCTTGAAATCTATTATATTGATGGATATGTGATGGGTTTCATGTTATCTCTTCTGTTTTTATTATTATTATTTTTTGCTTCTGTAGACAACGCCAAGTGTCACACTTTGAGGATCCCTCGTGCTACTCTTTCATGCCTACCCTTCTTCCATAATCTCTGCCCACCCATCCATAAACCTGGAAACCTCTAATCTGTTCTTTATCTCCGTAGTTTGGTTATTTCAAGAATGTGCAATCACACAGTATGTAATATTTTAATATTGGATTTTTCCCCCATTGAGCGTAATGTTGTGGATACCCATCCAGGTTGCATGTAAGGGTTATTTATGCATTTTTAGTAATGAGTAGTGCTGCATGGCGTGGATGCACCACACTTTAACTTACTCATTGAAAGATAGGTGGATTGTGTCCAATGTTTGGCTGTTACAAACTAAGCTCTGTGAATACTTGCATAGAGTTTTTGTGTGGACATACGTTTTTATTTTTCTGGGAGACGTGCCCAAGTTCACAATTGCTGGGTGACATGGTAGATGAATTTTTATTTTAGAAGAAACTGCCAAATAGCTTTTATAGAGTGGCTGTGCCATTTTTTTCAGTCCCACCAGAAGTGAATGTGATCCATATTCACCACATCCTTGTTATTTGATTTTATCACAGTTGTAAGCCATGTTGGTAGGTGTGTATCAATACCTGATTTTAATTACCAGTTATCTAATGGTTAATGTCAAACATCTTTTCCTATGCTTCTTTGACATCTCCCTTCAGTGAAACATCTCATACCTTTTGCCATTTTCTAACGGGATTTTTTAAAATTTTTGAGTATCGAGATTTCTTTACTCTCAGTTTTGAATTTTGTTTGTCATTTGTTTCTCAGTATTTTTTTCTCATTCTCTCTTTTTTTTTATTTTTTTGCCTCCCTTTAGGTTACATAAAATTCTGTCTTGATTTATTCATAATATTTTCTTCCTTTTTAAACATAAATTGGCTTTTTTAAAGTTTGTTTATTTATTATGGATGAGACAGAGACAGTGTGAGGGAAGGGCAGAGAGAGAGGGAGAGAGAGAGAATTCCAAGCAGGCTCCACACTGTCAGCACAGAGCACGGAGATCAATGTGGGGCTCAAACTCATGAAACCACAAGATCATCACCTGAGATGAAACCAAGAATTGGATTTTAACCAACAAGCTACCCAGGTGCCCCTACAGTATTTCAAGTATATTTCTTTGTGTAGTTTTGTTAACGGTTGCTCTAAATATTACAATAGATGTGTGTAATATCAAACCCTCTAGTATCCTATAGAACATACTCTTTTATTTTCTCAAATGAAATATTAAATCCCTACTTTCATTTAGGTCCCTTTACCCTTCCCATTTAAAAATATATAATTGTCTTTAAATATTTCCTTCATTTTCATTGGCTACCGCAGTAAGTTTTAGAATGTTTTTACTTTAAAAATGTAATGTAATTTAAGAAAATTGTAAGGGGAAACAAAAAGCATTCTCTTTACCTCTACTTACTCCATTTCTTGAAGTTCTAAACCCCTCTTCGGTTACTTCCTTTCTGTTTTGAGATATTCCTTTAGCTATTAAAGATGAAGATAGACCACTCAGCATGACACCCTCAAGGTCCATCCACTTTCCTACAAAGGGCCATATGTGAACCAGGGGGAGTGGAGGAGGGAGAGAGAGTTGGGGAGAGAGAGGGATGCAAAACTTGATAGACTACTGAATGCTGAGAATGAACTGAGGGTTGAAGGGGAAGGGGGAGGGGGGAAAAGAGGTGGTGGTGATGGTGGAGGGCACTTAAGGGGAAGAGCACTGGGTGTTGTACGGAAAACAATTTGACAATAAAACATTATGGAAAAAAAAAGATGAAGATAAATCTCATTGCAACATGTTTCCCACTCCTTCCACATCTGATTTCTGTTTCATTCCTGAAGAATATTTTTCCTGGGTATAGAATTTTGGGTTCATGATTCATTTACTTCCAGTCCTTGAAAAACATTGTAATACTTTTTTTTTTTTTTGGTCTTTGTCTTATGGGTAAGGTCATTATTCTTTTGCTATTTTCAAGATTTTAACTTTGTCATTATTTTTCATAAGTTTAATCATGGCCATCACATGGTTTTTTGAAGGGTTTATTTTATGTGGAATTTCTCAAGTTCATGAATCTCTAGGCTTATGCCATTTGCCAAATATGGTGAATTTTCATCTTTTACTTCTCTCAGTAATTTTTCAGCCTCCCTCTTTTTCTCTTACCCTCCTATGACTCCAATAATAACAACAATGAGATGTTAGATTTATTGTTTTAATCCCACAGATTCCTAAAGATTTGATCTTCTTCCTTCTTTCTTCCCTCCTTCCCTCCTTCCTTCCTCCCTTCCTTTTCTTTCTTTCTTCCTTTCTTTCTTTCTTTCTTTCTTTCTTTCTTTCTTTCTTTCTTTCTTTCTTTCTTTCTTTCTCTCTCTCTCTCTCTCTCTCTCTCTCTCTCTCTCTCTCTCTCTTTCTCTCTTTCTTTCTAGTTTCGCTCTTCTGTTCAGATTGAGTAAATTCTACTGATCTTTTCTCTAAAGTTCATTGATTCTGTCCTGTCATCTTCACTATAGAACCCATCCAATGAGTCTTCTTTGTTTGTTTGTTTAATTACTTTACTTTTCAATTTTATAAATTTTATAAATTTTCACTTAGTGTATGTATATATTTTCATATATATAATTTTAATTTCTTAATGGTACTGTCTACATTTTTTAACATTTGTTTTAATGGAATTCAAAATTGTTCACGTACCTTTATTTTGGCTGTTTTGATATATTTGTCAGATCATTCCAGCATGTGACTCATCCACTTCATGTCAGTATAGGTATCTGCTGATTGTCCTTCCTCATTCCATGTGTAATTTGAAAGTACTTGGTATAGCAAGTGGTCCTCTATGGTATCCTTGACATTTTAGAAATTATGTGAGGAGACTGGGTCTTCTTTCAGTCCTAGCAGACAAGTGTCCTTAAATTAAGCATTAGGCTTAATATGCGGGTTATGGAATACTTTCACAGGCTGTAATTCTAAGTCAGTAATCTGAGGCCTTGCAGTGTTAGTCCAGTCAGCTTTGCTCTTAGGGCTTCTCTGGGTCCATGCTGGGTCCATTTGTGTTGGTAGCAAGGTGCTTTCTTGGCCATCAGATATTTCTAAGTAGGGGAGGAAGTGGACTTGCAGAACCAAAAGCATGTTCCCTGGCCTGTTCTCTCACCTGTAGCTTCTCCCCATGTCTCTGTCAGTACCCTCAGAAGAGGAAGCAACTACTCAAGCAGCCTCCTGACATGGGACCATAGGGGAGGGGGCAGGGCATGTGGTGTGAAACTGTCTGACTTGGATAATCTTCTGCTGTTGGGTGGATGGCCAGGAGTAGCTAGATCTAGATATATATGTAATTACATGGACAGCCATGGGGTAGTGGACCAGGTTCACCTGCTGCTGCTGGGTAGAGGTGTAGGACATGCTGGATCTTTCCTGTTTCTGTCCCATGGGATGGTATGGTAATTCACATTGATTTTAAGGTCCCTGCTTATTTCTGCCTGTTATAAAATGAGGTATGGTTCTCCCAACTGGGTTTAGTGGCTCTCTGGGGGGCATAGATTAGGCCTACCACATTCACTAAGTATTGCATAGAAAACAGGTCTACAGTTTGTCCTTTGGATACTGCCCACCGCTGAAAACATGGGATCTGACATGGCCATCTTACATGGGGCAGAGGATAAGATGGCCCGCTTGGACTACCTCGACTTTATAGCTGCAGACTGATGGAGTCTAGAGCTGTTAGTGTGTGTGGTGTAAGTAAGGTATTGATGCAACTTGATACAGCTGATTTCATATCAGATAATAGATTAGCCACCCCTGCTGGTGGCTGTGGCACACAAGATAGATCAGCTTCACCAGGCTCTGCTGTCACTAATGTCTCTGGGAAGATCAGGCTCACAATCATTACCACATGGGTTCATAAAATGAATTCCTTTTCTTGATCTCCATTGGGCTTTTATATTCTAGTCTTTAGATCAAAGAGACTTGTTTTTTTCTTGCATTTGTTATTTATTTTAAAATTTGTTTTTATTTCAATATAATTGACATATAACATTGTGTAAGTTTAAAGTGCACAGCACGTTGATTTGAAATGTTTATATATCATAATAAGATTATTAACATAGCATTAGCTAACCTCTCTGTTACATCACATAATTATTATTATTTTTGTGTGTGTGGTGGCAACACACAAGATTTAGGCTCTTGAAATCTTGAATTTTATAATACAGTCTATAATTACTGTGCTGTACATTAGATCCCCAGGACTCATTTATCTACAAGTTTCTGGTTTGTACCCTTAAACAAGGTCTCTCTATTTTCCCTACCTCTAGACTCTGGTAACGACCATTCTACTCTGTTTTTATGAGTTCCGCATCTTATTTTTATTTTTTGTTAAGTTTTCTAATATTTATTTTTGAAAGACAGAGAGGCAGATTGTGAGCAGAAGAGGGGAGAGAGAGAGAGAGAGAGAGGGAGACACAGAATCCGAAGCAAGCTCCAGGCTCCAATCTGTCAGCACAGAGCCCAATGCAGGGCTCAAACTCACCAAGCATGAGCTCATGACCTGAGCCAAAGTCAGACGCTTAACCATCTGAGCCACCCAGGCGCACCATGAATTCAGTATTTTATATCCCACATATGTGTGATATCATACAGTATTTGTCATTCTCTGTCTTACTTATGTTACTTTGCATAATGTCTTTAAGGTTCATCCATGTTTTAGAAATGGCAAGATTTTCTTCTTACCATTGGCTGAATATTATTCAGTATATTTTCTGTATATATATATATATATTTTTTTTTTATTTGTGTGTGTGTGTATAACTGTATATATATATATATACACCCCTATACCATATATAGGTATACCTATATCTACCTATCTGTCTATCTATCATTCATTCATTGATGGATGCTTAATTTTCCATACCTTAGCTATTGGGAATAATGCCTCAATGTGCATTGGAATGCATATATCAATTCAATATTCTGTATTAATATTTTCAGGAAATGCCATACAATTTTTACTAGTAGCTCTACTACTTTACATTTCCACTTTCCTGCTGACTGCTAATGAGCATCTTTCCATATGCCTGTTTGGAATTTGGATGTGTTCTTCAGAAAAAAGTCTGTTCAGGTCCTCTGCTCATTTTTTTAATCTGATTGTGTACGTGCGTGTGTGTGTGCGTGCGTGCGAGCATTAATGAGTTGTATAAGTTCTTTATATATTTTGAATATTAACCCCTTGTCTGATATATGGCTTAAAATATTTGCTTCCATTCTTTAGATTGTCTATGCATTTTGTTGACTGTTTCTTCTGCTGTGCAAAAGCTTTTTAATTTGATGTAGTGTCAGGTTGCTAATTTTTGCTTTTGTAGTTTGTTTTTTACTTCAAATCCAAAAAAATCTTTGCCCAAAACTGTGTCAGACTAAAACTTCTAGAAGTTTTATGGCACGAGGTCTTGTTTTTTTAAATATAGTCTATTTTGATGTTTTGAGGGATTAGAATACTCTTAGGCTTACATTTTATGAATATAGAAGCTATAATGGGAAAGAAATAAAAACAAACAATCAAAACAAGATCACTACAGTATCATACTTCAAGCCCTAAGCATGCTAGCCATTTGCCTTTTTCTTTTCACATCTCAGTGTCCTTTTATGGTTATCTTTTGAATTATTTCCAGATTTTTTAGCTATACTGTTGATTGGATGCAGGAAAAATTGAGTATATTCCATCTGTTCTGGGACATGATACCTGAGATAAAATAGAACTCATTCTGAATCCATGTGTAGCTCTTCTATATGCCTGTTTTTTTTTGGTATTTGATGATTTTTACTACATATGGCTATATATTGATATAAATAGATTATTAAGAGAATCAAAGCAACTAATATATAATTACATAATTTATTAGAAAAAATAATTTGTCCAAAGTCAATGACAGAAGAATCAATTCTGGAATATCATGCCAGATCTTAAAACCTCTGGCTTGTACTTATATATTTATACACATCCCATAAAGACGTTTTTGTCCTTTCTCTTTAGCCAGGATTTCCCCTTTTGGTACTGCTGTGGAAGTGGATTGCTACTTATATCTGGATTTTATAGGTCTTGTGCATCCACATCCTTTAATCAATGTATTCTTAAAATATGGAGAAGGGAGTGGTGCCTGGATGGCTCAGTTGGTTGAGCATCAGACTTCTGTTCAAGTTATAACCTCCCATTTTGTGAGTTTGAGACCCACATTGGACCCTGTGCTGACAGCTAAGAGCCTGGAGCCTACATGGGATTCTGTGTTTCCCTATCTCTCTGCCCCTCCCCTGCTCATACTCTGTCTGTCTCTCTCTCTCTCTCAAAAATAAATAAACATTAAAATATATAGAGAAAGGAAGGGAGAGAATAATTTGGTCTACTTGAAAAATGATTTTTTCATCTGTTCAGTCCTTCTATTAGAGATAACTTTACTTTATGGCTTACTCAATTTTGGCTTTTGTGATCAAGAGCTAGACTTTCACTTTCTAAGTTTGCATTTCAGCAAGTTATTTTTCTTACCCCTCTTTATACATTGCTGGGTGCAAGATATTTCCCTTCAGATTATAGTTTACTTGTTTTTAAAAAAAAAGTATTAGGCCTAGAATATATATATGTATGTGTGTGTATATATGTATATATATACACATAATTTAAAATAAGTATATATACAACATGTATATATATATATATATATGTTTTAAAAGTTGAACTCTCCTCATTTAATGCCTAACATTTTATGATAATGCCCTTTATTTTATTTTCTTCATTCTTTCTGTGAATATTATAATAAACAGATATTGGTTTTCCCAGTTCTTTAATTCTTTCTTTATCTTTCTTTTACTTGGTATTCTATTTCACATAGAAGTATATCTCTATATCTGAGATATAGAGTATATATTGATAATCTGAGGTTTTAAATGATTTATGGCCATTGGCAACTTATACCTTTTTACTATTAGAATTCCTGTAATATGACTGTGTCTTAAGAATTGATAAACATATATGGTTGGTCAATAGCTTTATGTAACTAAATACTATTGTGAAAATATAGAAAACAGAATTCTGATAAGCAAAAAAAAGATGGATAGATATTGTGTAATAAAGTGAAAAATGGCAACAGGCATAAACTATCACAAAATAATAACCTTATACTTTTCTGAGTTTTAATTTTGGAGTAAGTCATATGAGACAAAAAATACCATACTTAATAGCTCTTTAAAAAATTGTCTAGGGGGCGCCTGGGTGGCTGGGTCGGTTGGGCGTCTGGCTTCAGTGCAGGTCATGATCTCACGGTTAGTGGGTTTGAGCTTCGCATCGGGCTCTGTGCTGACACAGGCTCAGGCCTGGAGCCTGTTTCAGATTCTGTGTCTCCCTCTCCCTGACCCTCCCCTGCTCCTTCTATCCCTCTCTGTCTCTCAAATATTTTTTTAAAAATGTCTGTTTTGGAGTGCCCAAGTGGTTCAGTCAGGTAGGCGTCCAACTTCAGCTCACATCATGATCTCAAGCTCTGAGCTATCAGCACAAAGAGATTCCTTTGGATTCTGAGTCTCCATTGCTCATGCTCTCTCTCTGTGCCTCCCCAACTCATGCTCTCCTCTCTCTCTCTCAAAAGTAATAAATAAACATTAAAAAATAAAAATAATTGTTTGTACCCAATGAAACTGATTATCAAATACCGAGTATTTCAGATACTTGATATTTCATGAATGGATTAATGAAGTTTCCTCCCTATATTCAGTTCTGTGTTGTGAAGATTTCCCAAAGTCATTAAATATAAGTGTATCCAACTTTGTCATACATACCAGCCTTACTTCTTTGTCAGTACTGTTTTTATGGTTTTAGATCACTTTGGTCTTCTCTAAATTTTCCTATTATAATTAACAATTAGGATTGCACAAATTGTAATAAAATCTATCTTATTATATTAAAAACATATTGGGTGAAACTTTTTTTATGCAAATTGGTATACCTGCCAAATGTTTATAGGACAAAGGAAATAAATTATCTTGTTTAGTATCTTTGTTTATACTCAAAGCACCATGTTATGCATAATTCCATGGCACTAACATCACAATTAAAAATAACTGCATGTAATTTATGGTATTAGAAAAAAATCATACCACATTTTGATTCTCTTCTTCATCTTTTTATATGCATGTAAGTATAAAATCACTTTTTAATAAAAATAGCTGTTCTAAAATTTTAATTGTCATTTATGAATTATTGAAAATAATTTCAGGATATAGATATACAAAATATCCAATCCATAATATTCAAAGATCATTCTCATGAATTCCCTTACCTGAGTTCTGAATAACCATGTATTTATTTAGGATTAGAGTAAATCTTGTTGGTATGCTTCTGTAAGCAAGGTTTTTTAGAATACCTGAGCATGAAGCTGTTTGCTTTGCTTGTAAGTGTTTGTATCAGAGGTACAAATTTTCACAGTTAAATAGAGTTCTGCCCAATGGATTGTGAAAACTCGGGGTTCTAGCTTCTCCCACATCTCTGATTCCCATTATCTGGAGGCAAAGGCTTGATCATTTTTAGTGACTCTTTTTCAGTTTGTCTCCGTTTCCCAAAAATAACACACATTTACATTTTGCAACTTACCTCTTTTCAAATCTTTTTACCAAGCATAACTAAGGATTCTTACTAAGAAAAAATACAACTTTCTTTCATCTGTCCCCACATATACACCACCCTCCATATATTATATAATTGTATTATAATTTTGTGCTACTTCAGTATTACATGTTAACATTATAAAGATCTGGTAATTAATTACTACTTACAGATGCAAATCTATCATATTATTTTCTTCCCTTACATGTACAATTAAAATTAATAATAGACTCATTTTCAGTTTGCCAAATTTTTCATGTATCTGTAATAGATACACCTTAACTTTCCACAAGAAGTAGAACTCTCCTCTCTGTACTTTCAGCTCATTTAGAAATTTAGCTTGTTGAAATGCCTGGGTGGCTCAGTCAGTTAAGCATCCAACTTCAATTCAGGTCATGATCTCATGGTTTATGAGTTCTAACCCCACCTTGAGCTTTGTGCTCACAGCTCAGAGCCTGGAGCCTACTCTAGATTCTATGTCTCCCTCTTTCTCTGCCCTCCCTGGTTCACACCCTGTCTCTCTCTCTCAAAAAAAAAAAAACAACATTAAAAAAGAAAAAAAGAAAAGGAATGTTGCTTATTACTTGTAGAAAGTCTTATGCAAGTCTTTAATACGATTCCATTATAAAGTTAACTAGTATTTTACATGGATAGCCTATTAATGAATATTCTTTTCTTCAGGATGTTAATGCTATTTATTTAATTACCACCTCTTGTCTTTCTTTCTTTCTATTCCCTGAATTCTCTCTTCCACTGGGTTCCTTTCATGGATCTGCTTGCTTTGATATCTTTGTCTCATGTTAGAAGTTTCTTTCAAATGTCTGCTCAGCCTTGCCTCTCTCTTCATATATGAGTAAGACTGTATCTAAGCTCATTGGAAGTTCTGGGTAGGGGGCACCTGGGTGGCTCAGTCGGTTAAGTGTCCAACTTCAGCTCAGGTCATGATCTCATATTCATGGGTTCGAGCCCCGCCTCAGGCTCTGTGCTGACAGCTAGCTCACAGCCTGGAGCCTGCTTCAGATTCTGTGTCTCCCTCTCTCTCTCTGCCCCTTCCTGCTCATGCTCTGTCTCTCTCTGTCTCAAAAATAAATAAAATACTAAAAAAAGGGGAAGGGGTAGGGGAGAAAAGAGGTGATGGTGATGGAGGGGGGCACTTGTGGGGAAGAGCACTTGGGTGTTGTATGGAAACCAATTTGACAATAAAGTATTTAAAAAAATTAAAAAAAATAAAGGAAGTTCTGGGTAGGTTGATGAGATTTTCTGATTTGTTTTGTTTTCTTTTGTTTTTGGTCGTATGTAGTGATCTTTCTAGTCCCTTACAGAAAGGATATCTAAAGATAAAAGGGAGTGTCTTTAAATTTTATTTTGTTTTGTTTTATTTCCTTAGGCTGTTAAGTGTTTCTGAGAGGAAGTCTTTAGTCTCCTTTGTGAGATTTTAAGCCTGGCTCCCAGATTCTTGTAGCTAGTGACAGATAGTGTCTTGGGAGTTCTTTTATTTTGAAGGTAAACTTTTTAATTATTCCCTTGTTTAAAACATAATAGGTTTAATCTCAGTTCTATTTTGAGTCTGTCTGTTTCAGTTCATTTCTCTTCACAGAAAATTTACTATCAAAGGGAGAAGGCACAATTTACCAGTACAAAGGTATAATGCAAACTACCATAGACCTACTTTCTGGTTTTGTTTGTTCGTTTGTTTTTGTTTTTACATTTTTATATTTTTTTAGAGAAAGAGAGAAGGTGAGAGGAGTAGAGGGCGAGAGAGAGAGAGATCCCAAGCAGATTCCCTTCCGAGACAGAAGCCCAACATGGGGCCTGATCCCACAAACCCAGTATCATAACCTGGGCCAAAATCAAGAGTCAGAAACTCAACTGATTGAGACACCCAAGCACCCCTCTACTTTCTGTATCATATGATTTATCCTATTGTTAGCTTCATTGACATCTTACAATTTCAGAAGAAATTGGCTCATCTAATACTTGAGATATTTGAAGAATCTCAGCCTAATTCACAGTTTCCCATAATATCAATATATTTACTTACTTTATTTCTTTCATCCCTTTGCTTTCCTATTTTCAAAGCTTGTTTGTTGTTTTTGTTTTTAGTTCTCACTATCTTGGTCATTTGGGTTTATTATTGTTAAACCCGCTATTTTCAATGTAAGTTAATTTTTAAAAAAACAGCTGTAAAGTGGTGTGTTCATCCCAGAATTTTTAATGCTTTTACAGATACTCTTGTAGTGTTTTACTGATTTTTTAAAACTAATAAGCTACCTTATTCTGAGATTATACCAGTACACAGCAAATGAAAATTTTTGTGAGATGAAAGATATTTCTTACCATAAAGAACAATTATTAATTCTTTGGGAGAATTAACTTCAATTGTATTGTCATATTTTCCAAAATTCAAGTAAATTCTAAGTCAAGATGTATTTTTAATTTTTTTTAATGTTTTATTTAATTTTGAGAGAGAGAGATAGCATGAGCAGGGCAGGACCAGAGAGAGAGGGAGACACAGAATCTGAAGCAGGCTCCAGGCTCTGAGCTAGCTGTCAGCACAGAGCCTGACATGGGTCTCGAACCCACGAACCACAAGATCATGACCTGAGCCGAAGTCTAACCCTCATCCGACTGAGCCACCCTGGCACCCCTAAGTCAAGATCTATTAATTCATCATTTGATCATCTCCTGTGGAGCCTATACCAAACCAATGCTGGAAACACACTTGTGCATCAGACATAGCCTCCCTTCCTTTGTAAAGCTTACACTGTAATTTGCTAGACAGTCAAACAAATTATGGAGTGTGTTATACATTTTAGGACATGTAAAACACAGCATGTTTTGAGTTTATAAACTCTGGCCACTCAATCTATTTTAGAGATCTGTAAGTGTATAATTATAAAGTAACATTTAATCAGATATTTAAATGTCACATCAGAATGAGTCAACATAAAAGTACGGAAACACCGTTTAAGATAGTAAGTAAAGCAATCCCAGAATGCAGAAAGAACATACCATATTTTTCCCTAAGGAATGCCTGCATGAACACAAATGTGTGACCAACGTGAAAATATGTTGGGAAGGAAGGCAGTGAAAATTATGATATGGAATGATAGCCATAAAGTAGATGCTATCATTTAAAGGGTTTTTCAGATGTGAAGGCCTTTAACTAGAGTAATCACAGGAATGATAACAGTATCACTCAATAAACACTGACAGCGTGTGGCTCTGAGAAGTGTGAGTTCATTGGGGGATGTCAGTAAAAAATAGCAATTATAGTGGTCAGACAACAGATTTTGGTGATTTGGGCCAAAATAGTGAAATAAAGAATAAATGAAACTCTAGAGTCTGAAAAAAATGGAATCTGTGTTTATTGGAAGTGGGGGTGATGGAGGAAGTGACGACATCAAGGACGGCTCCCAGTTTGTAGCTGAGTGGGGAAAAAGACCAGGAGGGTAGAAGAAGGCACCACAGGAGAGGCAGTACGGCAATCAGAAGAATGTCAGGACTGTCCCCACCCCCCCCCCCCCCCCCCCCCCCCCGAGTACAGCAAAGTGAAATTGGAAAAGATTTGGAAAAGGGTGTCTGGGTAGTTCAGTTGGTTAATCGTCTGACTTTGGCTCACGTCATGATCTTGTGGTTAGTGAATTTAAGCCCCACATCGAGCTCTGTACTGATAGCTCAGAACCTGGAGCCTGTTTCAGATTCCGTATCTCTCTCTCTCTTCTTCTTCACTAATGCTTTCTCCCCGCCCCCTCTCTAAAAAATAAATAAACATTAAGAATTTTTTAAAAGATAAAAAAAGGAACTGGAAAATATCTATCAAAAGTTAGTGGACCTGACTATACTCCATAACCAACTGTGATTTTAGTTTTTGCCTCCTATGTTCTGTCCTCAGTATGTTTATATCACTAAATAGAAGTGCAACATGCATTCAGGAAAATTTAGTAATGTAATATAGAAAACAGAAGTTAGTGTTTGAACATTATTTTCTACACACATTTTAGGCAAATGTGGAAATATTCGTATTATTCTGGCTTATTTGTGTATTAATGAAAGGCTTAGTAGTTGGTCTAATGACCTATTTCTGTTAACTGATCAGCTCAGATAACAGTAAAAAGCTGTGGTTCTAGTCTGAATGCTAACAGTCCTCTCAAACCTTGAAATCCCATTTAAATGATCTTATCTTTTTGTTTAGAATTATGACAAGTAATCAACTCATTCCTGAGCACTAGGGAACGCTGAGTTTTTTCTTAAGTAGGAAAATTTTTCATATTTAAGAAAATAAAATAAAACTCCTAAGACATCACTTTAAAATATGCAAAAATGAGATGAAATGAGATTTTGTCATTGTTTACAATGAAGTGGGTGGAAATCCTTAGTCATACCAGTAATGGATGCAGAGAGATGAAGACATAGACATCTGTGATATCAAATTCTCCAAAGTGGATTCTACCCCTAACCAACCACCCCTCCCTTCAAAATCTATGTGGGGTGTTTATGAACAGATGGTGAAGCATGACAGGATGATATTTAATTCTGTCTCAGAATCATACTCCTAAATTCAATATGACATCTGACTGGGCAGTGAGGGTGCATGGAGTGGCCACTTGTTTTGCAGGAAACATTGATCTCAGGAGGCAAGTTTGCCTTCATCTATCCAACCCACACAAACTTAAAATGTAGATCAAATCCCATCACTGAAAAAGAAACAAATCCTAGATGCATCTAACCTCCAAAAAACCTTAGGATAATGTGAGTGCATACCATTTGCATTCAAGTCAACCTCATTAAAAAATTCATCTTAGAAAGAGAAAATACCTAAATCAAGGCAGAGAAAAATGCACGTAGTCCTTAGTAGTATTAATGCTGAGTGATACAATAGGTGAGAAATAAAATAGGAACTGTTAAGTGTTAGCCAAACATTACCCTGAGTGACCAACAGATAGGCTGATGAAGATATTTTTTTCTTGTTAAGTAACCCCAAAAGGGCTAACAGCTGAGCCCATTGTCCTCTGGGAGTGTGTTCAATATCTAGTATCTGCCTAGGGGTGGAGAGAGACATGTATTGTCAGAGAAACCATATGCTTTTTGGATATATTTCCTTGTCTGACTCATTGTTTTTCTCTGATTCAGAATCAATTTTGGTTTTGCCTCCCTCTCCCCCAGCCCTGGAAAAGACTGTGAGATGAATTAGCAGTTACGAACATATTATTCCTATAGCCTGTTTTAGCCAAGACAAGCAGCTGTTTAAAAAGTTACATAGTGTAGGTCCTATTAAAAAAAGACCCAAAGAAGGCCTTTACCAAGTCAACTTGTCTCCACAAAGAGACAAGTCTTACAAAATGATTCTTCCCTTCCTTATACCTGTAGATACATCCTAAAGGTCTCCATTCGTCAGTCTATCTTAAAAGTCTGTTTCAATTATAAATCTACTTTCTCATTTTTTTAAATTTTGTTTTTGTTTTTTTTTATGTTTTTTATTTATTTCTGAGAGACAGAGAGAGACAGCGCAAGCAGGGGAGGGTTAGAGAGAGGGAGACACAGAATCTGCAGCAGGCTCCAGGCTCTGAGCTGTCAGCATAGAGCCTGACACGGGGCTCGAACCTACGAACTGTGAGATCATGACCTGAGCTAAAGTCGGACGCTCAACTGACTGAGCCACCCAGGTGCCCTTACTTCCTCATTTCTAAAGCTGTTTTACTCCAAAACTGTCTCTTATTGTGTCGTAGGTTGTTAAACATGCCAGAAAATTAATGGAACACAATTTCCTCTTCTCTAAAGAATCATTTTAATTACTCTCATTTTGATCACCTCTCATTCTTATCTCAAGCCTCTACTTGAGTTCCATCTTCCCCTTGCCACCAAGATTATTATTTTTTGATCACCAGTCGCTTCCATGTTGACAACTCCCAGTGGTCTTTTTTCTGATACAGTGTAGTCAATCTCCCACCAGTATTGACTCAGAATAAAGTTCATATGCTCTTGAAATTTTTTATTTGCTCCTAAGATACTCAGATCGTCCATTTCGTTGCTATCTTTTCTCAATGTTTATTTCTTTTAAGAAAATTGTATATATATATTATTTATACATACACATAATTATACATACATATATGTGCATATGTACATACACAAATACCTACAAGCACATTAATATTACTTTGTTGTGACAGTTGAGCATATATAGAATACAAGATACTTTTATCTGAATTAACATGCTTTATAAACCAAATTTAATGTATTGGAGAACAGAGGAGTTGTAAATCAGCAGGAAAGAAGCTAAAGTAGAAGCAATCATAATCAGCTCAGGAGATATTGTCTACATTTGTTTTCTACTTTTATAAAACCAGGGCCTGCTAATAATCTTAAATTGTTAACATAATATAGTTTTGCCTGATGCCATTGGTCACAATACCCAGAGATAATTGCTACTAAGTTAGCCTTAATTTCCCATTTGCAAAGAAACACTGATGTTAATTCAGTTTTCTTCTCCGTTTTTAATTAGGCTGTAGGGATCTAAATTGCTTTGAGTTATCTTCATATCTGAATATCTCATCTGAAAATAATAAAAACAGAAAATGTTGATTTAAAATCTAATCCTAGCACTTATTGAATGCAATATAAGTCCATATAAAAAGTTAATATTTATCAATAATGCTTGAATGTTTTAAAATTATATTTCTTTTAACTTCCAAAATGAACTTTAAAGCCAAGGGTATAAGAATCTTGAATTTCTTTGCCTTAGGCTTGTTTTGGTGTTCAGGATGTCCACGTTTAAATGCATTCACACATTTCCACATGATGTAAAGATGATTTCCCCAGTAACGGTGTTGACTAAGTTGGTTCAGAGTATTCGGGTGGGACATGTAGTTAGCAAGCTCCTCATTCCCACAGTCTCCTTATCAAGTACTCTACTCTCAGGTGGGCAGCTATTAAACATCACAGTTGGCTCACGTGTCTACAGTCCTGCAGAAAATGACCCACCCTGTGAAGAATGAGTAGCACAGTCACAGAATGAGGAAGAGGAATAACAAGGTTTGTAGCCTCCAAACTAAATTGTTTGTATCCAGAAAAGGCTTGTGTCTTCACAGGCACATGGCATTGTGATACCTCAGAGAGCGACAGGGGATCCGAGGGTTGAGGGAAGCCCTACTTGTGATCAGAGGTCACCGCTAAACTTTCACAACATTCTGTTATAGCTTGATGTTGAAGAGATCACCAAAGCCTAATGGAAGTGAGGCAAAACTTTATTTAAGGCTAGACCAAACCTGAACTCCAGATGATAAGGAGCAGAGAATGACCCCGAACAATGGATACATTGAGATTATATAGGCATACACAGGATTCTGTGTTAGCCAATTTCATTGTGACACGCGATCACCAGTTTTTATAGGAACCAATCAAGTTTCTTCTTTGTTCTTCTAAATGACCATAGTGATTTGATGGGAACCAATCATAGTGGGACAGTGACCAAGCAATTTTCTGTAGGCGTGGCCTTGATCAGACCATAGAAAAGGGGTGGGGGAACAGCTGGCAACAAAACATTCGGTAAGTTAACCCGTTACATCCCAAAAGAAGTTAACCCATTATATTCCACAAGCTAGCCTAAACACATTCCTCCCCCCACCAAAAAATTTAGCAATCTAAAGGTGTTGATTGCTTTCTCTAACATAACAGACCCAGGTCTGTGATCCACTTGTACTTCATGTTTCTCTTTATACAGCTTGGTAGAGAGTATGTCTGGTTGTTTGTTTTCTTTTGTTTTGTTTTTAATTTTTGCTTGCTCATTTATCTCTTCCAGCCAGGAAAATCTTTTTTCATTCCCATCACTGATTGTTTGCTCTGCCTAGCCCAGTGTTGTTCTGAATTCTTCTTATGCCCATTTTTTTAAATTAAAAGGTGAGAAAAATCAAATACTTTTATTTTGTGATAACTTCTCTTGTACTCTAGTTTTAGGGGACAGGAGAACCATGAGAACATCATTGCCTACTATTCCTGCTGCCTAGAAAAGGAGAGTAAATAAATGTACTGACACAGACATAGATATAAAGAAAAATCTTTGTTTTCAGCAGATGATACAGGGAAGTAAAAGTCACAGACCAGCCACTCATTAAAATGTGGTGCAAGTTTTCATCATTTGACTTAGGGGTTTTCTTTTCAGACATTTTTTTTTATTGTTATCAGCTCCAACATGAGCAACAATGTAGCCAGGGTGAAGCTAATAGATAAGACTGCTTGAAAAACACAACTAAGTGGAGAATTTGAGATTCTGTATACTTTGAGGCAAAGTAATTTCTCTTGCCCTACAATGCTGGGAAGACCTGGAGCCTAGTCCTCTTTTTCAAATGATTTGTCCAGATCATGAAGATCGGTATGTTTTAATACTCCAGTCCGCAGGTGACTCAGTACTTTCTGAGGATGGAATCTCAGATCCAGATGCTGGTACATGTGGATTTGGAGGAATCAGTAACTCTTTCACCTTCTGAGTTCTACTTATAAATATTGAGAAAAAAAAAACAAAGGCTCAATCCTCTTTCCGTTTCTTTACTATCTACATTCTTTCCATAGGTACTTTCCTATGGATCACATTATATTTTGATGACTTTCAAATTTATGTCTCAAATATCCATATCTTTATCATGAGACTTGAATATCCTAACTGCTACTTGGTATACTTAAATGAGAAATTTTAATTTTTCCCACATATGCTCCTTTCCCAATTTTCCATTTTGGTCAATGGTACCCACATTTAATAGTACCCAGTCATACTCAAAGTACAGCTATTATGGCTATTTACCATAGCTAAAAATTAAACCATTTTTAGACATTCCTTTTCCCTCACCAGCCCGTGGAGTTTTTTATTTCCACTCTACATAGAAAATGGGTCCAATGATACAATCAGACATGTATTTCTACACTTCTCTAGCACCTATGTCTAAAACTGTAACTCACTTAGGGATTATTGTAATAGGCACCTAACATAGCTCTTTTTAGTCTATTTTTTTTTTTTTACAGACAGTGGTCCACTCAGTGAATAAAAAAAATTAAATATATGTAAGAGCAATGTGATATTTTTGTTATTAGAGAAAGTAGAAAATTGTCAAATTATGTTGACAAGCTGATGTCATACTAACAACCATAAAATTTGGCAATATAAGGGTCATTATAGATCTTGAGAAAAGCAATATGAGTGACAAGGTATGGGATAGAGTCAGTTAAGAAGAGAAAAGAGGTGGCAAACTGGAGAGAATAAAGTTCTTTCAAAGAGATTTGGGTGAAAGAGATAGGAAAATGGGTAAATATCTGGAGAGCAATGTGAAGAGGCATGTTTTTGCTTGAGTGCATGTATGTATATGCATGTGGTTGTCTATATATATTTCATTATAAAGAATATCAATGTATGCCTGTATGAAGATGGAGAAATCTAGAAAAGGGAAAGACTTTTCCAGAAAGAGAAATGAGTTGCAGAAACTGATATTCAAGTTTACGATTGCTAAAGCAGCTAGATCCAGAGGGGAAAATTATAGGGAGGGAAAAAATTGATGAAATTAACCTCAAATTAAGCAGTTCTCTCCTCTTCAAAAATTAGCTTACATGTAAATTATGCATAGGCTGAGACACCAAGAATTCCAACAGAAAGAGGTTGTGGGGACACTAAAGCAAAACAAATATTCGGCAACCATGAGCTACATAGGAGACAGAGGATGGGGTCCAGACGATATGAAGCTATAAAGAGCCTGGTCAATATCTCAGATATTCCAAAGAAACACAAAATGGGCACATCTTGTATGAACTATCCCTTAACTCTAAGATGGAAATACAGACATACAAAGCCTGAAGAGTGCTTAAAACCTATTCTGAACAGAGTTCAATCTGTATTGTCTGTCTATTTTTGGAAAATAAGCCCAATAAAGATTGTTTTTTAGTTAAAAAAAAAAAAAAACCCTTTTAATTCATTTATTGAGAGAGAGATGGAGACCTGAAAAGTGGAGAGGGGCAGATAGAGAGGAGACACAAAATCCAAAGCAAGCTCCAGGTTCTGAGCCATGAGCACAGAGCCAGATGCGGGGCTAGAACGCACAGACCACAAGATCATGACCTGAGCCAAACATGGACATTTAACCGACTGAGGCACCCAGGTGCCCCAAGACTGTTTTTTGGAGGTTTGACATACTTATTCCAAAATGTAAAGGTTAATCTTAAATATGAACAAATTTGCAGAATTTACATGACCAGACTTGCTAACAAATAATGAAGCTATAATAACTAAAACAATGTAGCTATGGATGGATAGATGGACAAATAACCAATGGAACCGATAGAGAATCCAGAAACAGAAATTCAAAAATATGGTCACCTAATTTACAATAATAACCATTTCATTTCAGTTAGGAACATGCAATCTATGGATTGCACTGGATATTGGCTATCCTTGATTGAAAACTATGAATCTTTATTTTTAATTTCCTGCACACAAAAACTAATTTCAGATGGTTGGTAAACCTAAAACTGATATGCAAGGCATTAAAGCTTATGGAAATAAATGAAAAGAATGTCTTTATAAAATTGTGGCAACTTGGAATAAAATTTTCTTAAATAGAACCTAAAAAGTATTACCTATGAAAGATAACATTAACCAAATGGATGATAGTGAATTTAAGAACTTCTGTTCATGAAAATATGCAATTAAGAGAATGAAAACAAGCCATGTGTATTATTATACTTTTCTGAAAAATACTTGCATTTTTTCTAATACATAAATTGATGCTGTGTAAAACATATTTAAGAAACCTTATTATACCTGGAAAAAGACAAGGATAATAAAATGAGAAAGAAAAAAGCATTCACAAAAATACTATTTCAATAGCCAATAAACATATAAACTTATTTTCAGCATAACTTTTCTTTAGCAAAATGCAAATTAGAACCAACATGAGATACCACTACACAAATACCAGAATAATTAAAATTCAAAAGACAGAAAATTCCAACTTTTGATGAGAGTATGGAAAACCTTGATGTGAATGTTGAATAGCTGTGCTTTTAGACAATGCTGGCAAGATTGTAAATTAGTGCAATCATACCAGAAACCACTTCAGCATTACATATTCTCATGACCTGTGACCCTGGATTTTTCAGAAGGGAACACCTAACAGATATGAATGGAACACCTAAACCCACCGAAAGACGTACACACACTTCTTTGAAGCTTTATATACAGTGTTACAAAACTAGACCTAATCCTGAAGACCTTTATCAGTTGAATGGAGAAATGAATGATCTTGTATTTATACAGTTGAATACAACATAGCAATAAGTAGAAAAATAGCTACATGCAAAACAGAGATATATCACGGAATGGGAAATGTAAGAAATTTCAGATCAGTCAAAACTAATCTTTGCTGATAGAAATTAAAAATAGTTATTATCAGAAATAAAAAAGGAAAATACATGGGAAGCAGGGAGGAGTGAGAGGGAAACAAACCACAAGAGACTCTTTTCTAGAGTATATTTGTTTATTTTGAGGGAGAGTTTGCACATGAGCATGTGCATGGGGGAGGGGCAAAGAGAGAGGGAGGGAGAGAATGCTAAGTAGGCTCCATACCTACCCAGCACAGAACACAGTGCAAGCTCTGTTCCATGTCCCTAGATCATGACTTGACCTGAAATCAAGAGTTGGTTGCTCAACCAACCGAGCCACCCCTCAGTTTATGTTTGAGGGTGCCCCTCAAACCCCATGAGATTCTTAATGATAGAGAACAAATTGAGGATTGATGAAGGAGGAAAGTGGAAGATGGGCTTGTTGGGTGATGGGGAATAAGAAGGGCACTTGTGATGAGCATAAAGTGTTGTGGAAGATGGGCTTGTTGGGTGATGGGGAATAAGAAGGGCACTTGTGATGAGCATAAAGTGTTGTATGTAAGTGACAAATCACTGAATTCTATTCCAATATTGCACTGCATGTTAACTAAAATTTAAATTAAAATACTAAAATAAAAATTTAAATAAACAGGTAAAAAATAGTCATTATCTTCACCAGGGGCATTGATCAGAGACCATCAGATAGGATTCTGACTGGCTGAAACTATTCTGTCATTTGATGGAAGGTGGCAGGTGGATTACATGAGGATATATGAAACTGTTCACTGAAGATTCGAATATTCTTTGTGCAAATGCCACATATGAACCGAGAAACAAAAAACTTGAAAACCATATACTTCCCTTGGATTAGTTAGACTATGACCATTATTTGAATTAAATGTAGCTAGACTGGTTTATTTCTCCTTTCATCATATGCAAACAAGCCCTAAACCCTTGGTCCCATAAGAACAAAAGATTCTTCTGCTTTGTTCCTTGATGAATTCCACTTATTTAGTAGTAAGATTTAACAGGTGTTATAAAATGAGTGTTTTCATGACTCAGTCTTTAGGGAGAATTAACTTTATCTTTTAAACCACGGTTTCACTCTATATAGTGAAAATATGAATAACTTTGGAGATATTTAAAAAAACACATTATTCCAAGGGTTCAAATTTATCCATTTATTAAGTCTGTGAATTTGAAAACATACAGAAATCCAAGCAGTTACCTCAATTCTGAAGGTTAGGTAACTTTTATATTATCTGCCCATCTGATAAACTATCCTTCAATATTAAAATTCATATATTTTCACAAATTTTGTCTATACAGTAAAATTGAATACGTTTGCATGAACTTTGCCCATCTATTATTGTCCAGTTTATTCTTAGGAAATGTATAATAATTTGCATCAAAATTAAGACTTACAATATTCAAAGTTGGGATATAAAGGATGGAGAATGAAGGCAAGAAGAAATTTCCAACACTTGCCCCATCTAAGAGTCCCCAGAAAGCAGCAATTGCTTTATAAATCTATTGATTTATAAAAATGAGCACAGGTTAAGTCCACGACTGTTTTTATGTATCCCTATTGCCCTTCAGTGTGAACTCTGAAATGCCTACCAGTGTGACTGGTCCCCATTTACTTATCCCAGTAATGAGCTACGGAAATAATATATAATAGGAATGTAGAAATCTTTGGGTGGGTGGGGCTAAACTGCACTTTATATGTGGAAAAGGACTCAATTAGTAATCTTCCCTTTGAGCTGTACAGATGTTACTGTTCCTTGCCAAATCAGAAGGATTTAATTTTCTCCAATAACATTTCAGGACTGGATGCAACACTATTTAGCAAACTAGGCAAATATAATGTGATTTCCGGTATATTCATTTGTAATTCAAAAACTTGTGCTTATCCACTTTGTATGGGTAGATTTGTCTGTGATCTGTTCTCACATGAGTGCTATTTTAATTTTCATATCAATCCTTTTTACCCAATCTCTTAATTTTAGACTTAAAGGGTACTGACCTCGACACTTTAATTTTTCACCTTTGTTGCTTTATCTAGGCTAACCTTACCTGCAGTGTCCAGTGGACATCTTTTATCTAGAATAACAGGTGTATAATATGCTCCTATAGTCTGCAGTGTGATTTAAATTAAAGGTCACATAAGCCTTCCCGGTGTCATTTGATAAGTAGTTGAAGATGGGCAAATTGCAAGTTGTACCTGGAATTGACCTATCCTGTCTCTTAGATTTCCATGTTGAATCCTCTCACTTCACTACAGGGGTCACCAGTCCCCCTTACATAATGCTAGTATTTATCATGTTACTAAATCTACAATTAAGGTCTTTTGTATGTCTATGACTCTAGTTCTCTCTGATTCAATGTGTCTGGCAGAGGGGATATATTTAACTACCAAAGTCCTCAACTTTATGCCTTTGCCTCCATGCTACTTTGTGGGCCTTGAAAGGAATGTGACCATTGCTCATGCAACAAGAGTTGGAGAGTTTGGGAGATGGTAAGAATTTTATCTCCCAGACACGTTCAATTAGTGTCACAAGTTTAACAACCTCTGCTGCAAAACGTTATCAAAACCCTTTCTAGGTTTCATTCCGGTTCTCACCGGTGCTCCTGCCTCAGACCCGGGCCACAGCCAGACTCCTTCTCATAATTAAAAATGGTTTTAGTTTCTTTCTACAGTGGTTTAGTTCTTGCAGAACTCTTCTTCTTCTTCTTCTTCTTCTTCTTTTTTTTTTTGCTTTAAAATTACCATAGTGTTTAGAATTTGAATTTTACTTTTTTCAAAGAGTTGTAAATAACTTTGGGCTTAAACACTCAATGCTAAGAGGGATGCAAAACCTGAGAGACTGTTGAATGCTGAGAATGAACTGAGGGTTGAGGGGGAAGAGGGAGGGGGGAAAGAGGTGGTGGTGATGGTGGAGGGCACTTAAGGGGAAGAGCACTGGGTGTTGTATGGAAAACAATTTGACAATAAAATATTATGGAAAAAAAAACAAAAAAAACCACTCAATGCTGCAAGGTAGTATCCCATTTTTAGTAAATGTTTCTTACATTCTTTGAGATTTCCTACTTTCCAATGTTCTCCTGTGGTACAGAAAAGAAGAGCTAGATGGAAAGGGAAAAAGGATAGAGGAAAAGAGGAAAGGAAGCAAAAGAACCAGTTGGAACAGAAAGCTGTACATGCTGCCAGAGCACAGCAGCTGACATTTGATGTGACATTTGATGGTTGTGACATATGTGAGATCATGGGCTCTGACCGCATTGGATTTTAAAAGATTTTAAGAAATAATAGTAGGCATTCTCTAGGAGTCATGTGTTTCAAGTTTACATGTTAGATAGTGAATGAATACAATTTTGTTCAGTTTCAACCTTTGCTACAATACAAGTTCAATATTTGTCTGACCCCTATAATGTATGGATTTCAAAAAATGAAAATAAACACAACTACGTAGTTAGACCAATCTTCAAGTTTTAGTGTCTTAATTCAAAATGAGCTCATTTTATTAAAAGAAATCAATCACTGAGACATTTGGAAAGAATAAAACATAAGTCAATAAATCAGTGTCTGCATATAGGTATGACTTCGGTTGGAAGATACGTAGCCTATTTAAAGTGCATGCCAAGCAATTACCCCATTAATTTGATGAATGTAGACAGTAATTTGTGATGATTTAAGCCTCAACGTGCTATTTTTCTCTCAGATTCATAGGGTTTGTTTTATTTTAATTATTTGGGTCATTGCCTTAATTTCTCATTGAACATTGCTTGTAAAAAGGCCTTCCTATTTCTAAAATGTGGCCTTTTTAAAATAAAGTTCCTTCTACTACTGACTTTAACCTTTAAGCTTACCATGTTATGGCACTATATGTAAATAGCCACCCTTAATAATGACATTTGGCACGACTCCAGAAAGAAGAGCAGCAGGAATGCAGTGAGTTGAGGTTTTTTCCCTTTGATTCTAAATGTGTATTGCACTGTAAAATCATTTCTCCTGCAACTGAGAAAATTACTCTTAGATATTTTCCTTTTCTATCTCCTTTCTCTTTCCTGTAATATTTTAAAGTCCAGTGTAAAAACAAAGACCCAATTATATAACAAATTTTGGACTTCTCTTTGCTCAGATCTTAATATTTCCTGAAGTGTTTTAATATACACAGTAGTTTATAAATTGGTGTTAACATTTATTTATTGTGTTTTTTAAATGATACTGAGTTTCTTCCTATAAACTAAAACACCTGTGTATGTGTATTGTCAAAATTAAGAAAAATGGAGTATAATAATCTAATAAAATGCGAGGTTTGGAGTCAAATTAATATTCATTAAAAAAGAAAATTTTTCTTTAAATTGATATTGTATGCCATCATTAGTTAATCCTATTCAGTTTTAAATTTTCATCTTAGAATTTTCTTATTGCTTCCACTCTTTGTCCTTCTGATTGATTGATATTCATGCACTGAGAACAAGAATAATGAATTAATTTTTATGTTTAATTCTGATATAATTACCAAGGATAAATTGACAAAAAGAATTAAGATATTAAGCTTATTAAGCCGAAATTTAGTTTTAATTTAGCTAAATTTGGATTTTCTATCTTTATTATGAGACAGAACAGCAGGAATATTTTCTTCAGGATCATTAAACAAGATTTTGCAATATCTCAGCTGATGATTATACGTCAAGGATCCAAGTTGACCACTTTGTTCTATTTTTATGACAGATTCCTTGTTTTCTGGGAGGAAATTTACTCTGAGAAAAATAAAACTAAATAAACTTACATTTGACGTACTTACACAGATTATGCATCCTCAAATCCTTGAACTTATCCCCAAATACCTTTTCCTCTTGTCTACTTACCCATTCATTACTCCACGGTGAAACCCTAGATCTTGTCAGTATCAGTTGTAACCCTTCCAGGGTACCCAAGTGTCCCACATTCCAGCCTGGATGTGTGACTTTTTACTAAATCCCTTCTGATTTAGTATTTCAACTCCAGCCATTTTTGGATAAAAATGATGCCAAACTCTAACACGCAAAACCACTAAAATTCTTAGCTTCCTTGCCTCTTGACTAAATGATGAATCATTTGTTGCCCTGTGGAAGGACAGGTGCTCCTGTATACTGGATTCAATGCATGTTTGATTATTTGATCACATTACATATGCAATTATTCCCATCCTGTTCAAATCTCCATGATTGTTTCATCTTTAGTAATCAGTCTTGTCATGGTACAAGCCAGTGCGTGAAAAAACCAGAAAAGAAGAAAAAGCAAATCCCTGTCCATCAATGATGAATGGGTAAAGACTGTGTGGAATACATACACAATTGAATATTACTCATCCATAAAAAAAAGAATGAGCTCTTGCCATTTGTGACAACACAGATAGACCTAAAGGGTATTATGCTAAGTGAATTAAGTCCGAGAAAGACAAATACCATGATTCCCCTTATATATGAAATATAAAAAGCAATACAAATGACAACAGAAAAGAGAAAAAAACTCTCACAGAGAACAAACTAGAGATTGCCAGAGGGGAGGAGGAGGGGGGCAATGGAAGAAATAGCTAAAGGAGACTAGAGGCACAAATTTTCAGTTACGAAAGATGTCCTGGAGGTGAAAAGTACACAAGTACACACCCATAAACACATACAAAAGGAAAAATAAACACCTGGAAATCTCTCTTAGGACTCTCCATCTCCTCCAACTATTGGCTCATTTCTCTGCTCATTTTTACAGCTATATCATTCTTTTGAATGACTCAGAACAGGCTTTGGACTCCATCATTTCTCTGAAGTAGCAATTAACCTCTAAATGTTGAATCCAATTGTCATTTATCAGAAGTCATCCTGGCTTTGCATTTGACACAATTGATTCTCCCAGTTAGGAGAACACAACAATTTATAATAAAATTGTTTCTGTCTAAAGTCCCCTATTAGCACGAGATATTCCTGCCTACTTATCCCATTATTATAGCACAAGATACTTTTTCTTATATTCCTTTTCTAAGTCTTCTTATGGCATGAGATATCCCTGTCTACTTTCCTATGGGATAAAATACCTGTGCCCAAAAGTGTACCTGTGTCAAAAGACACAGAGTAAATAAGAACCTTTTAACTGCAATGTAGTGTAATCTTGTAAAGAGATCCTTCATTAGTTGTAGTCAAAGATTGCCAAATGTTTATTGGCCATTTGTTATCAATGAATCGTTAGGACAAAAACATTTTTTAGTTTTATTCTGAATTTAGTTTAGTGCCAGATGACTGTGTTCTGGTTAGTATTACCTAGGAAAATGTATATTTAATTCTTCAGGCCTAGATGTAGTGATTCCCACATGCTTTTCTATATTCGTTATTGTCTGCTGCAGTGGCTACCCAGACCATGTGTTTGGGATGATAGCATCACACATCTTCCTTATCTGTTCATTTATTTATGGGTGCTTGGACTACCTCCATGTCTTGGCTGTACTGTAAATAATGCTGCAATAAACATATGGGCATGTGTATCTTTTCAAATTAATGCATTTAATTTTTTAAGTGAATACCCAGTAGTGGAATTATTGGATCATATGGTATTCCCATTTTCAATTTTTTGGAGAACCTCCAATATTGCTTTCTACAGTGGCTATACCAATCTACATTCCCACTCATAGTCCACGAGGGTTCCTTTTTCTCCAGATCCTTGCCAACACTTGTTATTTTTTTGTCTTTTTGATTCTAGCATTCTGACAGGAATAAAGTGATATGGCATTGAGGTTTATATTTGCATTTTCCTCATGATGTGGGTTATTGAACAAGTTTTCATGTGTCTATTGGCCATCTGTATGTCTTCTTCAGAAACAAATGTCTATTCAGGTCTTCTGCCTAATTTTTAATTGGATTATTTACAGTATCCAAAATATGGAAGCAGCCCAACTACTCGCTGATAGATGAATGGATAAAATACACAGTGGAATATTACTTAGCCACAATAAAGGATAGAATGAAATCTTGCCATGTGCAACAACATCGGTGGATTTAAAGGGTATTAAACTATGTGAAATATGTCAGATAAAGACAAATACCACATGATTTCAATTTGGTGGCATCCAAAGTAAAACAAAAAGAGGAATCAGATCTATAAACACAGCAAACAAACTGATAATTGCCTGAGAGGAGGGACATGATGGATGCCCAAAATGGACGAAAGGGGTGAATAGGATTGGGAGATACAGTCACGGAAGGAGTAAGTCACAGGAATAAAATGTACTCAATGGTACTGTGATAGCATTGCATAGTGACGGATGGCATCTACACCTGTGGTGAGCGTGGCATAGTGTGTAGAGCTGTTGAGTCATTATTTTGTGTACCTACAACTAACATAACATAACATATAATCGTGTGTCAACTACACCCATCTTAAAAAATGAAAGATGACAACAGAAAATGACAGGAGATAAGAACACAGTGCCATTTCTTCGAGAATCATACAAGTACTGAGCTGTGATTTAAGAAATAATCTGTTGTTAAGACACAGATTTGGGGGTTAACTCAGTAGCCATATACATATATATATCTATCTAATCTCATACCTACGTCTGTAGGTTGAAACTCACCTATTTAACTGCTATCAAAATTCTGTTCTTTGAATTCTAATTAGTATCGCAAATGGAAACAACCAATATCTAGTTCTTTGTTTTTAGTTTTGTTCCAAGAAAATAGGTTGTTCCCACAGTGTTTCCTCCTTTTTTTTTAAATGCAGTTTAGGCCAAAAACCTTGAGTCAGCTTTGCCTCCTCTGTGCTCTCATCCTATATATAGCACAATTAAATTATTTTGCCTAAAACATTAATATTTATAATCTCTATCCAAACACTTTTTCTTCTCTTTGTCATTACTCTAACCATATTACTTCTTACCTAGCACTTCTTACCTAGACTTCTAACTGATTTGTTTTGAATACACCATACTTTTGACTAAATCTCTTTTTATTATACTAGGAGAATTTCTTTTTTTATGTTTTTTTATTTATTTTTGAGAGACAGAGAGAGACAGCATGAGCAGGGGAGGGTCAGAGAGAGAAGGAGACACAGAATGTGAAGCAGGCTCTAGGTTCTGAACTAGCTGTCAGCACAGAGCCCAACGCAGGGCTTGAACACACAAACTGTGAGATCATGACCTGAGCTGAAGTCAGACGCTCATCTGACTGAGCCACCCAGGGGCCCCAACCAAATCTCTATAGTAAGTTTTCATCTCTTTAAATTGGAATCCATAACATAGCCTAAAAGTCTATATTTTAAATTGCCCTGATCTCCTAAGGCAACATTTGCAGAAGTCATGGGAAAAGATTTTAGGGACCTAAGAATCAGATATGGCTTAGGAGGAATGGATAGAAGTAGGCAGCAAGATTCTGTATGAATGTGTTTCACCTTGCTTTTGAATGGGCAGTTCCTAAAGATGCACAATAAGTAATATAGAAGATACTAGTGCAAGGTCGCAACCTTATTTCTAACATGTTTATGGCATTCTGCCTATTGTCCATAGTCCCCAAGGCCAAATTTAATTACAGCAGAGGCCACAAATGTATCAATTATCATCATGAAGCAGGCATATTTTAGAGATCTATAATTGGGAAGAAAACTAGTATAAATCTTTACATGTGATGCTACAGTTACAAAAACATTGAAATCAGAAGAGTGTTACATTTTGTGAAGATCATTTTGTCAACTGGTCAGTGAGATAAATCAAAAGATTCAAGGCTAATGATGAGAAAAGAGTTAATAGTCTCCTGGAGGAATCCAGCTAAGAAATAATGAGGATTTGAATCTCTGTAGAGCAGTGGTGTTATCGAGGAGATGATTGATATGAAAACTCTTAAAGAAGGAAAATTATCAGAATTTTGTGATTTGGGGAAAGATTAGACATTGGAAAAAAAGAAGGAAGGGATTACAATAAGAAATAATACCAGTTTTTGGAAATTTGAGGCTTGTACACCCATTATTTGATGTGGAGTCCATGAGGGGTAGAAAACATTTTCTCATATATATTTCCAAGGATCATTTTAACCTAGATTGAAAACATCAGCTTGGAAATTTAACTGTTACTCATAATCTAAATTTCAGTAGGGGCAAACGGAAGATGGTAATATGTGTAGTCTGAAAAACATTTTATCCATTACAATTCATTTTTCTTATTGTCCTAACCACATGAGTGAACAGCTTAACATACCACACACACACAAAGGAAAATAACAATACTGAGAGAAATACCAGGCTCATGATTTGAGTAACAGAGAGACAGTTGTTTTGTCTATAGCTCTTAAAGTAAATATATAATACCTTATCATCTTCAGTGAAGCACAATTTCTAGATATAATTGCCCATAACTAATTTGGGGCATGTATGTGCATTCACATGAGCGTGCACACACACACACACACGCACACACACAGAAAGGCTTATATTTCAGAAAGCATTTAGCCTTCCAGTGAAAAATCACTGATGGGAAATGTAATTCAGGCCACTGTCATACAGCTGAAAACAGATGTGAAATACAGGTGCTCTAAAATGCAAGGTACCATAACGGGAGAAAAATGAAACAAACATTCTAATTTTGTAAGATCAAATCAAAACTTGGTAAGCTTTTCTCTCTCAATATGTATGAATTAATATCTTTGTTTACCAGTCAGTTCCTATTTAATTCTCTCAACTAACTATAGGTTCTCATAGCTTTACTAGGCTATCTAATCATCTTATTTGAAAATAATATTAATAGGGGCGCCTGGGTGGCTCAGTCGGTTAAGCCTCCGACTTCGGCTCAGGTCAGATCTCACATTCATGGGTTCGAGCCCCGCGTCGGGCTCTGTGCTGACAGGTAGCTCAGAGCCTGGAGCCTGCTTCTGGTTCTGTGTCTCCCTCTCTCTCTCTGACCCTCCTTCTCTCATGCTCTGTCTCTCTCTGTATCAAAAATAAATAGAACATTTTAAAAAATTAAAAAATAATAATAATAATATTAATAGAAAATCAATTTAATTCTCTTGTGAAATATATCTGCTGGAAGAATCAGAATTAAAAGCAAAATAGACCCCATGACTGCAGACTCATTATGCCACATTCTGTGTCTTGACAGTGGAAGGAAGATAATAAAAGAATACAACTATTACTACTAAGACTATTAATGAGTATTAAATATTAAATGCCTAGATGCCAAGCCTTCTTCTAAACAGCTCATGCTTATTATGTGGCAATCCCCAGAATATCCTTAGTAGACATTTGTTTGTTTTGTTTTGTTTTTACCTGGAATTACATGGAATTACATGGAATTTAATTAAGTGCTTCAAGGACACACAACTGGTCAATGATGGAACTCAGTTTTAAAACCAACGATAATATTATTTGTGATATTTCTAATATTTTGTAGAGAAACATTTTTGACTTTGGTCATTATCATATTTAATACCAATAATTTTAAGATTTACTTACAAAATATGGCTCAAAGAGTTCATACTGCTCTTTAATTGTTCCATGAAACAGAGAAAGTGGGAATACTGCTTCTTATAATAGTAGCTGACATAGTTTTGATCTCCTATGTGCTTTGTTTCCTCTAGAATAGTGGTACCCAGGCTTACTCCTAGAGATTCTGGCAAAATTTGTGTGTGCTTAGGGACTGGTGTGTGTATGTGTGTGTGTGTGTGTGTGTGTGTGTGTGTGTGTGTGTGTGATGTAAGTGGTAAAGGTATTTAAAAAAGTGTCCAGATAGTTCATTACATAATAAGTAATAAATGTATATACATAGTATAATATATACACAAAGTCAATAATATAGTTTAATTATATAGTTAAATATCCAAATATAAATGCAGTCAGGATTTAGAGATTTAATTTGAATATTTGTTACAGTGCTTATGTTCTCATAGTAGAATGAAGAAAATTAAACAAGTAAGGTATAATATAAACACTTGAGAGTGGCATTAGTGATTTGTATATTAAAAAACTTACATTTGTAAGAAACTCCCATGTATCTTCCTAAAGTGTTTGCACATTTTCTCAATTTCACCAGCAATGAATGAGGAAAAAATTATTTCCATATCTTTGCCATATCCATACCTAAGTAGGCACTTAGTCTCTTATCTTTTTTAATTTTGTAAAGTTTATTAATCTTTTTTGATTGAGACAGATAGAGCATGTGTGAGCAGGGGAAGGATAGAGCAATAAGGAGAGAATTCCAAGAAGGCTCCTCTCTGTCAGAGCAGAGCCCAATGTGGGGCTCAATCTCATGAAACATGAGATCATGATCTGAGCCAAAATCTAGAGTCTGTTGCTTAACGAACTGAGCCACCCCAATGCCCAAGTCTTTTAAATATTATATATCTTGTTGGGTGTAGTGGTAACTTACTGCAGTTTAATTGGCATTTTCTTGATGATTAATTATAATGAGTATACCTTTATGTGCTTATATGATACTTCTATACATTTCATGAAGTGTCTCTTCAAAGAATTTGCCCATATTTTAACTGAGTTGTTTGTCTACTTATTATTGAGTCATAGTGTTTCCCATATCTTCTATATACAAATTATCTGACATCTCCAAATACCTTATTTACTTTCTTCATAGCAAATGGCAGGTATGTTTCTTGGTTTGTGAAACAAATATGATATATTCCTTGAGAAGAAAGACATATTCAGAACCATTACAAAAGATCAAGATTTCCTATGTTCAAGGTTCCTCTCTTATAATGCAACTCAGTACAGGTGCTGGTGTCATCTCGCTCTCTTTACATTGACCTATAGAAATATGTGCTTTGTGGGTTGATGAGAAATGCTGGTACTCCTGCTACTTCTGTTCCCACTAATAAACTGCACTTCTGAGTCAGGAGTATGCTGCCAGCTACTAGCCTCTGTGAAACCATGCCAGCCTAACCTGTTAGCTTGTACGTAGTTTAAAGTCAGAGTCTTTACAGTTCTTGACAGTGACTTCAACTGCTGGACAGATATTTACGATTTATTTAGATTTATCCATCAAACCTCTCTCCTGGCCTTAGCAAGATTGCCAGAGAAATTTGAGGCGGGGGAGGGAACATCACATCTCTCAGTGTTGGTTTTTAGAAGATTCTGGCACTAGTGGAAAAGTTTTGATGTTACATTGTAACCCCATTCTTATGTGGCTGTGTACAAAAATGGAGGGGAAAGCCATCCTAATGATAAGAATGTCATAGTGGATCTTGCTACTCACCTTCCTTGGTATAGAATACGACCTGAAGTAAAATATGCACTGAGTTATAGATCGTAACTGTCTGATGTATGGTCCTGAACTTGCTGTCTTCCTCTGTGACAGTTTTATGTCAAAAGTAACCTAGACATTCAGAGCATATTTAATGTTCTATCTGAACATACACCAAGTTAACTCACTGTACAGGAGAACCTTGATCATCAGGAATACCAAATATGCAGTTATGTGATTGGCACCTTGTTTTCTCAGCCATACTGTACTTGTTCATTAAGTCATAACTAGCCATAATATCTATCACCTGTTCTGAGTGCCCCATCTGTCAATGGTAGAGACTAGTGCTGATCCACTTAACATCCCACTTTTCCATGAGACAACAAGCTGGCTAACTAGTGTCAGGTTGAGTACATTAAGTCTCTTCCAAAATTGACAGAGCAGTCACTTGTTCTTGGAAAAGTGAATTAAACTTAATAATAACTGAATTAATCTCAGTTTCTTGGTTCAGGTGCTTCTGTTTACTTTTGTTAACTGGACTTGGTGATTATTTTATTCACACAACATCACTTTTGACAAATCAATCATTTTCTAGCAAAAGAGGTAAGGAACACCTCATGGCTAGTTAGTATATACTTATCATATAGTATATTAGTATATACATATCATATAGAAAGAGTTGTAACAGAATATTGAAATATCTGTTATGTTGCAAACCAGATAATCATATTACGTGCTTAGGTACTAATCTATAAAAGAGGGCTGTGTACCCAGAACTTCCATTTAAAATATAGTGCTCGTTTTGATCTCAAGATCTTAGATGTAAGAATCAAGACATGTTAGCAGAATACTCTTTCCCTACTACTACTAATTACAGTCTTAATTATCCTTCTTATTCTCTCAATTTACCCTATTATGATACAGAGGTATTATTCCCTCTGAGATTAATAGTGGGTTCCGCCATGAAACACAACAATGGTTCCACCAACACAGACAGGGAGACTGTCTCCTTCCTATTTTGATTTCTTCATGTCATATGGCCATTTGGAGTTCCTGACACTGCTGAAACATAATTAATGGCTGTGGTGATTATTCTTGATTATCATGAAACAGTAAGAATGCTATGAGAGTAAAGGATGCATGTTTGGAAGACAGAAGATTCTCTGGGGCACCCAGAGATGGCTCTAGTGGTTGATAGATTTTGCCCTTGTCCTTTTGAGGGAAAAGGCGATTGTCTATTCATTGCATAGTGATTCTTGTGCCATATAAAATGGAAACATGTTTTTTGGTTATTACTGTTTCTGTACCTTAGTGAGTGTAGAAGGGTGTTGAAAGCAGATCATCCAAAGGGACAAGCTGATTGTGTGGGATGCTTTCTTTTGTAGGAAAAGCTACCCTTGCTGTTCTGATTCCTTGCTGTGTAGGAAGGCCTGGAAATCTAGAAACTACATTTCCCAGACTTCCTTGACTGAAAGATTCCAAATTGAAAGCATATACCTAAGGCTTGGAAATGGGAAGAAAATCAAAAGCTATTGTTCTACACAGGCAAACGTAGTTAAGTGTTTGGGAAATGGAAGGAACTATGTTCACAGTGGCTTCCTAGACATCTCCACTGAATTGCTTAAGGGATGTAGGTGGCTGGACCACTGGAAGTAGCTTCCCATGACCTTCTACATTTCCAGATGGTCTCTTGTTTGGTTATGATATCTCTTCCCAGGCCCTTTGCAATAGTTTTGAAGGCAACAAATTTCCTTTGTAAATCCCATACTAATAAAACACCTGGAGTCTTTTCTGTTCTCATAACAAACCTGGACTTATATATCAGTTGTGTCTGTTTTAGAAATCAATAATTTTGATATATGTATCAGTTCTCTTTAGATTGCTTAGTAGGGACAAATATCCATAGAATTCATGTAAGTTGAGATAGTATCTAAATATAAATACGTTAAAAAAGAGCAAATAAAGTACTGTGAATTGCAAAATTTTGCTGAATAGCATGTTGAACTCCATGCACAAAAATCTTCAGTGTACTCTATATGTCAGAGATTTTCAAGTTCTTAAATAGAACAGAATCATCTGTAATAGCCATTAGAACAGATTTCTGGACCTCCCTCTCCAATTCAATTTCCATAGATTTAGGATGGAGTGCAAGAATTTGGATTTCTCACAAATTCCCAGGTAACGTCAATGCTGCTATTTCATGGACCATATTAGAGAAAGACTGTTCTCTCCATATTTTAATACTCCACTGGTTTATCTTCCTTCTCAAATAAATACCTAATGGACTGTCTTACAATTATTTAAGAGACCTTATATTTTCTTTTTCTTTTCTAATTCAGATTTACTAGTTGTCATCAATTCCTCAAGGTCTCCTCCCTCCCCTGGCTCACTTACTCAACCCTAAGAGTCTCTGACTTAAATCTTTGCATTATCAACTAGTTATTTTAATGAAACAGCTTTGTGGGCATTCAAAACTCTGGAACTCTCATGTTAAAATGATCTATAATGAAAAAATTAAGCGTAGTGAACAAAACAAGTATCTCAATGTGGAAATCATATGTATGTGTACTTCTCTGTGGGTATGTCAGTTTTCAGACCTGTCCTAATATGCTTTGAAGCTCCTCTCCTTTAATCCAGGCTTTGTGATTGTTCTTCAGAGATGTATTTCCTTGAAGTCACATCAACTATGTAAATTAGTTAATTCAATTTAACAGTCAATAAAGTTAATTAGGTGGTCCTATGAAGAAGTGATTATTAACTCTGAATGTATAATTTGTCCTATAGCAGTTCAATATCTTCTAAGGACTTTTTCTAATTGATCTTTACTTTCATAGATTTTATTTCATTTCCAGATGGAACAAAACTGATCAACTGCATTGATTGGAAGCAATATAATACAAAGTTTAAAACATAAAATGTGACACTGACCGACCATTTACCCATTGTCACACCGAGGTAAAGGTAATGTATTGGTTTCAGCTCTCTTGTCAAAAAGGTTTGATTTTACTAACTAATAATGAGTATTATTTATACATGTTATTATGATTCTATGAATAGATATAGAATGGTTAGAGGATTTAATAAACATTAGTTCTTAGAATAGATAACAGCCCAATCTGATTAGATAAGATTTTAAATATAAAATGTCTGGATTCTACAATGCATTTCCTGATTATACAAAGGAACCACAGAAATTTATAAATTTATAAATTATAAATTAATAGTGGAGCCTATGTGGCATGTTAGCTTGTAAACATTCTTTATCTCAAATAATACTGTGCCTTTTTTGGTCACAGGATTTGCCAAATTCAATCATGTTTTTTACACACATATTTTCTAAATAGTAAAATTAAAATAATAAATATTTTCTAAATCTCTTGGAAAAAAATAGGCATCTGGGAAAATTGAGCCTGGTTGTCATTCTCCTGGATGGGTAGGCTCTCTAAGAAAGCCTCAGTTCTCCAGTCCATTCTCTGCAGTCAACTCCATTTATTTTCATGATTGTCTCAGCTTTCTGTGAATCTGTACTTCAAAAATGTGCCGTTGGAATGCTCAATGTTTTAGGTCTAGTTCCAGAAACACAGAGCCTGTGACCAGGATCCAAGTGCATCAGCTTTGTTGGGAAATTATTCTTCAGGGAACACTTACAGGGGAAGACACAGAGCAGGATTTGGTCTTAGATAAAATCTATCTGTGGCCTTATCCACAGAGAGACTCCTCTGGAGTATCAATTGCCCCACCCAGCTGAAAGTCCGATCCGGTTTTTATCATCATGTATCAGGCAGCCATTGACTGAGGGTTGCTTTTGGGGTTGGAACTTCCTTGGAGTCTCCTCCATTTAGCAGGGGACAGTTCTCCAGAAAAGGTAAACCTATGAGGTGTGGCAGCTGACAAGATGAGACAAAATCAACTGTTCAGAGATTTATGGCTTATTACCTTATTGCTTCAGTACAACATCGTGTAGTGATAAAGGTCCAGTTTAGTGTTCAAGAGTATAAATGCTTGAAGCATGTGTCTGAATTAAAATTTGAACTCTACCACTTAGGGATTGTTATAGGCAGGTTAATTAACCTTTTGTGTCTTACAGTTTTTAATCTAAAAAGATACAGATGATATTGGAATAATATCTTTATCACGGTACATTTGTAAAGGTTACATAAGACTATAAATGTTAAGAATTCAAAACTGTTTGGCCTGAATTAAGCAATATATAAAATGTTGTCCACTATAACATTTTATATATTGCTTAATTCTTTATGACATTTGATGGGTAACCAGAAAGTGTATTAGATTAAGTACTCACCCCCAAAATAGAATACTGCACATGCTTTTTAGAAAGCTGGTTTTATAACTAAAATTACTGTATTAGGTGTATTTTAATATATTCATAAATAAATTAATATTTTGTCCATTTCCTCCAGATGGCAAGTTTCTTTTAATTTTTAAAGATTTTTTAATGTTTGTTTTTGTTTGTTTGTTTGTTTGTTTGTTTTGAGAGAGAGAGACCATGAGCCAGGAAGGGGCAGAGAGAGAGAGAGAGAGAGAGAGAGAGAGAGACAGAATCCCAAGCAGGCTCCAAGCTCTGTGCTATCAGCACAGAGCCTGACCTGGGGCTTGAACCCACCAACTGTGAGATCATGACCTTAGCTGAAGTCAGATGCTTCACTGACTGCGCCATCCAGGCGTCCCTGATTATTTTCTACTTCAGCAATGCTTAAAAATTTTGCAATAAAGTTTTCCAAATAATTGTTATGGAGAAAGAAGTATATTTTTATTAAAAACCTAGAACTGGAATTTTTGTGGGAAAGCATATTTTTAAAGTTTTAGTTGACTTTTATCAGATAGTCTTCTGGAATACTGAACAATATTTTACTATAAATGTAATATTATAATGCTTAATTCCCTAAAAGTATACATGTTTCCGTCCATGTACATACTATATATATCTTTTCGTTTTGTAAATATAGTAGGTCAAAAATATCTTTGACATTTCAATACTGTTGTTGAACTTTTTTACTATGTTATTAAATACTTTCTATGGCTTTCTATTGTTATGTACATTTGTAAGTTTTCCACATCTGTTGTGTATTACTATAACTAGTCTCCATTTATTAATTTAGAAGCATTTACATATGTTAATATCTATGCTGTAGTAACTCCTATAATTTTGAAAAGAAAAAATAAAAAACATTTTAATCATATCCCCTATCACCAGCCATTTCTTTTCATGGACAACATATTTCTCTAATATATTTTGCATACCTACTCATCTCTAGTTACTCACTTTAATTCACTTTTTCTGAAGTCCACATGATTTTTCACTTTTAATGATGGAAGAAAAGAATATACATTTTTTAATCATTTTTTTTTTACATTTATTTATTTTTGAGAGACAGAGCATGAACAGGAGAGAGCAGAGAGAGAAAGAGACACAGCATATGAAGCAGGCTCCAGGCTCTGAGCTAGCGGTCAGCACAGAGCCCAATGCAGGGCTTGAAACCACGAACCACGAGATCATGACCTGAGCCAAGGTCTGATGCTCAACCGACTGAGCCACTCAGTCGCCCCGAACATAAATTTTTAAAGTACAATTTAGTGTGTTTATTACTAATTAACCACTTACCTAATTATCACATAAAAAATAAATAAAACATTCTCAGGAGCCCAAAGCATTCCCCATATCTCTTTCTAATCTTACTCCTCCTTTGATTTATCCTGACTTCTATGTAATTACTCTGTGGATTTTCTTGCGTGTTCTCAGGTGTTTACACTTAAAATTTCAGGTCAGCTTTTCTTGTTGACGAACGGTACCTAATAGAAAGCACGGAGCGTGTTCCTTTGTTCCTGGTACCACTGATTGTATCTCAGAGATTTATCTTGTCAACAGCTTGAAGGAGTTTGTTATTTTATTGCTAAATGAACTCCATCATGTGAATATATCCTGATTAATGTTTACATTATCTTATTGATTGACATCTGTGTTGTGTCCAAGTTTTAACTATTGTGCTTCAGTTTTGCAGACCTTTCTTACACAAATTTCTTAATGCAAATGGATATATAGATGGTCAATTTCAGATATTCCTAATCTTGAGTAGATATTTTTTACAAACTCATTGTAACTGTTTATTGTTTCACCAAAAGATCCATTGATCCATATCCTCATGAGTTATTTATACTTTCAGTCTATGGAATTTGAGTCCTCATGTAGACTCATAGCAGTTTTAAAAATGTTAATTTTCCTCATAAGTAATGATGTTGGGGACCTATTCATACATGACTTTATGAAATTTTCTTTTTAAAAGGGGCTAATAAGGTCTCTTGCCGATTTTATAGTTTGATATTTCTGTATTTTATAGTGTATCTGTGTATTTTGCTGATACTATTTTAGTTAAATATTACAAATCTATTTTCCTTTCTTGGTCTTTTAGATATGCAGCTCATTAATCATTTCATTTTTAAGAAATGATTTTTTGATTATTGGATTATAAACTTCTACAGGTCAAGAAGATATTTTCATATATTACGATATTCAATTTAGAGGTATAATTTAGATTTGAATTTTGATCAACAATTCATTTAGAATTTTGTTCAGGCAGAAGAGAAGAGCCAGTCAACTTTTATACATATACATATGCATATACTTGGGTCAGTGACCCAAGTAGCATTGATTGAAAAATACTCTGTTATTATTTATTCATTTATTCATGTCCCAATCTACACTATTTTAATTATTTTAGATTAATAATAAATATTGATATCTGGACCAGCAATTTTTTCTGTTTTCTATTCTTTAAGAATATTTTGTTTTTTATTGTTCTTCCCTCCCCCCCCACCATTTATGCTTTATAATCTATAGAATCTACTTGTTAGAGATTTTGGTATAATTAAGTTAAATCTTAGTTTAATTTAGCATCAATGAAGATCACATCTTGAACATTTTGTTGAAGATTTTTCTGGGTGTTTTATATATTTCCTTGAAATTGAATTTGCATGAATTTATAGTTCCATGTTTGTGTAGTTTTATAGAAACACAACAGAAGCTTCTATTTTGATCTTTTATCTTATAAGATGTCTAAACTGAGTCTTATATCCCTAAACTTATCTTTAGTTTTAAATGTTTCACATCTTTATGTTCTATATACTCATGAAAAATGTGAGCTTTCCTATTTTTAAAACAGAATTTATATTTTTTGTATTACTACACTACCCAGAGACTTCAATATTGAGTTAAAGTGGTTATACTGGTATCTTCATCTTTTTGTTTCAAAATAATTTAGTCTTTTTCAAAATAATTATTTGATTTTATTTTCTCCAGTGTACTGCTTTTTATTTTTTATTTTACCTTTTTATTTCCTTCCTTCCACAAACTTATCTAACTTCTTAATATGAATATAAGTTCATGATTTAAATTTTTTCTCACTAATGTTTGCTTCTAAGGTTATATGATTTCTTTTAGCAGCATTGTAAGCATTGCTTATGATTTCTCTTAGCAGCATTGAATATATAAGTATTCATTTGTACTCTTTTTCTTATCATCAGTTAAATAATTTATATTTTCAAATAGGTTTTTTATTAATTCTATTTTCAATTAATTAAATTTTGATTAATTTTTAATTTAATAGAATATTTTGTTATTTCACCAAATTAATTATGATTTGCATATTGGGTTTTCTAGTTATATATTGGATGTTAATTTCAAATTAATTGTTTTGTATACCAAGACATATACTGTGTGTGTTGCAATTTGTTGTTGGTCACTTTTTTTTTTTTTGCAAGTATTCTGTATATTTTGTAAAAGAACATAAACCTGATAATATTAAGTCTACATCTCTGTGAATTTCCATGTAGCTTTTGCTTCAAATTTCTTAGGTCATATTAATATGCATATCCAAATTTAGTATGTTTTTTCTTATGTTATTCCTAGTATGGTTTATTAAGAATTATATCACCCCTAAATATCTTAAATTACAGATCTGGATTTTAATTGGTACCTTTACTATTATCTCAAGCACTGCATCAAACTTTAGATGTCTTATTCCACTATCCTCATCACCATGAATATTGTGTTACTGCCCTTTATTTTACTTAAATATGTAACTTAAGTCCTACTTAAATTATAATAGTTTTCCAATTGTTTACACTATCATAGTGACTTGCAGACATATTTACGTAAATATCTTTACAAATATATAAGTTGCATATATTTTATGTCTGTAACCAGTGGCAAGTTTTCTAAGGCTTTATTTCTGTGTTTGAACTAAAAATTTATTTATTTATTTTTATATGGGGGCCATTGGGTGTCTTAATTTGTTTATATCTTTCTACAATTTTGAAAAACTTTAAGCTTTAATCTATTATTGAATTACTTCCACCACATTCTCCATTTTGTTTCTTACTAAGAATCCTATTACATGTATATTAAACCTCTGTAACCCTAACTGTCTCCTTATGTCTGAGGAGACCATTAAAAAATCAGCTCAAATAACACCTTGTGAAATAGTTTCTTTTTTTCTTAATTTGAGTGAGAGAGAGCACATGCAGGGAAGAGGGGCAGAGGGAAAGAGAGATAATCCCAAGCAGGCTCCATGCTCAGTGTAAAGCTCCACATGGGACTGGATCCTACAACCCCAGGATCATGACCCTACCCAATCAAGGGTTGGGCACCCAACTGGCTGAACCACCCAGGTGACTCCAAAATTCTTTCTTATATACTTATTTATATGAGCCCTTTCTCTCACTTTTTTGAGAAAGAGAGAGACAGAGACAAAGACAGAGCACAAGTGGGGAAGGTGAAGAGAGAGAGAGTGAGACACCGAATCTGAAGCAGGCTCTGGGGACTGAGCTGCCAGCATAGAGCCTAATGTGGGGCTCAAACCCATGAACCATGAGATCATGACCTACGCCAAGGTCAAGGCTTAATGGACTGAGCCACCCAGGTGCCCTATATGAGCCATTTCTCTTAGTCTTCTTAAGATATTGTCTAACTTATTTCTTTATTTAGTAGTTATTAGCTCCAGTCCAACATTAATTATATGAGAACAAAGATTTAACACATTTTGTTCTTCAGTGTATCCTGAGGGTGTAAGAAACTAACAAATACTGAATGTGCTCTAAGTAAATACAGGTTGGGTGAGAAAAACATAATTACTATTAAAAGTTAAACTAAGATGGGGTGCCTGGGTGGCTCAGTTGGTTAAGCGTCCAACTCTTGGTTTTGCCTTAGGACATGATCTCACAATTGGTGACATGAAGTGCCTAGTTGTGCTCTGTGTGCTGACAGCATGGAATCCGATTGAGATTCTCTCCCTCTATCTCTGCCCCAGTTCCACTCATGCTCATGCTCTCTTTTACAAAATAAATAAACTTAAAAAAATCTTAAACGAATTTAAGATCAGATAGGCAATGAAGTGTAGTATATTTCAAGAGACCATATCAAAAACTAAATTGCCAATTAATAAATCTGTCTTTAGCCAATCAACTATTGTTCAAACTTCAGTTTATTTATCTGTAAAATAAAGATTAATAATAACGTCATCAAATATTATACAATTATAATAACAAATGCTCATATATTATTTAATATAATTCTTGCCATATAAGTTAGTTTTTAATTATTTTGAGCCAATGCTAGAATAATATATAGGCATTTCATAAATTTGGACATATGATCAAAGTTTACTTTTTCAATCTTAGAGTTGTAGGTAACTTTTTTGAAATAGTTAGTTTTAATAAGTTCATTCAGTTCTTATATCTATTCCAGATGATAAAATAAAGAACCAGGACTATTTTTAAAAATTACCTCTCAGCAGTTCCATGGACTTTCACTTTCCCACATGTATGACCTCATCATGGACAGCTCAATAACACGTTCTATGATTTCATTTATGTTTATGTGCAAGCATTATTCCAAGCAGGCTTTTACTCAGTAGCGTTCCCAGACTTACTTTTGAGGTTAAAATAAGAATATTCAGAACTTTAAAACTGCATTTGAACCCAAGAACTGTGCTAACATTATCTGTTTCTGTCAAGTGCAAATTCTGTAAAGCAAGATCAAAGTTGGTATTAAAATTAGACTCCCCTTCAGTGTTTTCTTGTTGGCTGTCAAAGAATGGGAAGTTTAACACAATAGAGATGTGAAAAAATGCATCTGATTATTATCATGTAAGTAGTTAACAGTGTCAACGTCGGAGTTATAAAGAAATATGGTACAGTGGAAAAAAAAAACAAGTTGGTGAAGGGATTTATCTGCTCAGTAGGCATGTAAAGCCTATTTGTTTTAAATGCATATTTTAACACAAACAAGGAAACATATTTTGTGGCAAGAATCTCAATTAATTTGTTTTTGGTCAAGCTGTATTCCTTTTTAAATTTAAAAACAACACCAATCAGAATATTTAAAATAATTATGATTATTTACATTATTCACTACCCATTTTAAAATGCCAGCCATCTTAATCACGGAATCATTTCCATGTTACTGGAGCCACGCTGAGAAATTCCATTTATAACAATTTGGATAGCCTCGTCACATTCATTAAGCATATTGTATGCAGTACAAATATTTACCACAGTATACGTGGCCCTGCACATTTATACATGCTCGTGCTAATAACTATTATTTGAATCTAGGAGACAACACTATTTTGATGAAATTGCTTATACCTGTCAGCAATCAATTGATAATAAAGGTCTAGTAGTGAAAAATATTCTCAATTTGGAAAATCACACAATTCAGAATTTGTTTAAACTATATCAGAAAACAAAGTTTAAAATATTTGTTATTGATTATTATTGTGGTAAAAGTTTCAGTAGAATCAATATACTGTCAAGCAAGGTTTCAATATTGTAGAGATAAAATTAAACCATTGTCCCTAGAATCCCAGGGTTATTGGAAGACTAAAAACTCCAGTCTGACACCAGTTGAGACAAAGTTTCACATTTATTCAATCCCCCACTTCCTGGAGCTTATTTCCACGTTCACCCACCTAGATTTTAAATTCCATAATAACAAATACATACATATATTTGACAAACTATCATATTAAGGACCAAAATTGCTGGATAACTTACTGTATCTTCATTGTCAAAATACCAATAGTATGTCTACTATAAAATTAAAATTTATGTTCATCCAGGGTACCTGGATGGTGCAGTTGGTTGAGCATCCAACTTTGACTCAGGTCATGATCCTGAAGTTCGTGTGTTCGAGCCCTGCATGGGGCTTTGTGCTGACAGCTCAGAGTCTGGAACCTGCTTTGGATTCTGTGTCTCCCTCTCTCTCTGCCCCTCCCCTGCTCCCACTCTATATTTCTCTCTCAAATAAACATTAAAAATATTTTTACAAAAGAAACAACAAAATTTAGAAGTTTTTAAAAAATTATGCTCATCAAATATTTTTTCTCATTTTTAAGTTTAAATAGTATCATGTTTATTGTTATCTGATTTGTAATTGTTTACTAATGAAAATCTACCCTTAGCTCTAAGGCAACTCAAACCCAGACCACAAAATGGTTTTGCCTTGCAATCTGTAGTTTTCTGACCTCCATAAAACAAAATAAAACAAACAAACAGAAAAGCATACCCTCATCTTTGTGTCTAGTTACTTCAATAATAAGCAATAAAGGAAGATTCGCAGAGCCCTTATCATCATAACTTGTTTTTGTTTCATAAAATAATATGTATGTACTTATATCTACATATACATATATCATCATTATTTTACTTAAACTTAGGATGAATTATTTTCTTGGAATATTTTTTTTATGGAATAAGCCCATTAAATAAATTATTTAAAGTTACATATTTTGTCTTAAGTTGCAAATCTAAAAAACAGCTACTTTAGATGTGTTTCTTTGGGTGTGAACTATTTAGATGGTGGATATGTTCTCGCTACCCTCCAGTGTCTTATCCCTGATGCTTCACATATCTGTGGTAGTTACCTGATTTACCTATGCACTTGCATTTGCGATTCTTGGTATAAGTAGATAATAACGTTTTGCTTGAAACAACTTAATGCCTTTCTATTTTTCTCTGGGTAAAAACATACATTTGATTTGTTTCTCCCCCCTCTGATTTCCTCCATTCCGAATTGTCTTAGGTTTCATCTGTCCATGCTCTGTGTTTCTGCAACACTGGAACTTTTTTTAATTTTGCTGATGTGCTTCGAACGTGCATTTCTCTTGTTTTTGAATGGTTCTCCATGCCACTTTTTTTAAGTTAACGTTCTATTCTGAATATCTCAACACGATCCCCACAACCTAAGAAATAGTTGCCTGAAAATCCAGATGCGATAAACAATATTAATAATTAATGATTAATAGCAATAGTCAGTATTTATATTCTTTTACTAAGCACTAGATGGTGTTCCCAGCACTATATTGGCTTGGACTCATTTCATCCTCGCAAAATCCTTATGTAGCTGACATTATTATGATTCCCATTTTTTATGAACCAAGGTCGAAACAATAAAGTTACTTCACCAAGCTTGTAGGTGGTAACTCAAATTTCAAGCTAAAGGTCTTCTTTAGGGGCTCATGATCTTATTTCTGGTTCATAATCAGCGGCAGCAGCATACCTTTTGAAAATGATCAAAATAATCTTAAAATAATACTCATTAAGAACTTATAATATTATGGACTCTGTGTTTAATATCTTCATATTTTCACTTCATCTTTGCATGAACACTCCAGAAGCTATTGTTTTAATAAAAGGAAAAAGGTAGTGGTTCTTTGGCATCATAGTAATTCCTGTTATTTTTTTCCTCAAAGAACTTAAATGCACATTGTTATTAAAAAAAATGAGCAACTTGATGTCTCATTTTTTTTACTCCCTAAACTATAGAAACATTTGTTTTCATGTCACCTTAGCCACTGAAGTTAATGTTTCATGTTCAAACTTCCCCTCAACAACAACGGTGCCATCGTTTAAATCAGAATTCCTTCTGAGCAGCCTAGGAAACCTTCAGCTTCCAAAAGAAGATTTATATTTTTGCCTTCTCTATAGAATTTTCTAAGCAACTGAAATTTTCTGGATAAAAGCCTATTTCTGCTTTGACTATGTTAGTTTTATTCCATTTATTCAACTTCAGTTTAATAAAGGAATTAAAGAATAAAACCAATATGATAAGGAAAATGTATAGAAAAAGATAACTGTCTTGAGAAGCAAAGGCAGAAGGACAAATACAGAATCCATTTATGATTAAATACTTTTAATGAACCAGGAAGAGAGGAGATATTCTTAACATGGACAAGAGATATCTAAAAAACAATGTAGCCATTACTATACTTTAGACTGAAACTTTAAACTCTCTCATACATTTAAGGCGGCAGCAAGGATATCTGTTCTCACCCCATCCATGAACATTTAACCAGAAGTCACAATCAATAATCCCGTGTCATCAAGTCTTCCTCTTACTTGACCTTTTATCAGTTGTCTTCATGTACTTCCACTTCAGGCGGTCTGACACCAGAACTCCCTCCCTCTTTTCCTTCTCTGGTTGCTTCTTGCTTTTCCCTCTCTTTCAAAATGTATCCCTATTGTCAATACTGTACTTCCTTTAATTTCCACATTCTATTTAGATTATTTCATTGATTTTTATGGCTTTAAAAATAACCTCTTTAAAGATGACTATTGGTTTCCATTCCTTGCCCAAATATTTAAAGTCAGAGACCCAACTGATCAGTTGGCATATTTAGATGTTTGTCTAATATCTTAATATTTTAACACACTAAAAATGCACATTTGGGTCTCCCTTGAGTGGAACTTGCCCCAAAATACACTATTTCTCTAAATACGTCATCCTCACAGTTACTCAAACAGACAAAGAGAAGACATCCTTGATTTCTCCGTTTCTTTCACTCATGTTCAGTTTATCTAATTCTCTTATTGGTGGGTAGCTAGGTAGCTACGTAGGTGATAAATATAAAAAGTAGACACATATGTATATTTACATATGTAAAGTAAGACATATCATAGATGATACAAAGTATTATTTGTAGATAGTAATGACATATTTGTTCAAGACACTAAAACGTCATTTTAATATTACATAATTATTGCTTTATTGTCAAGAAGTTCCAACTTAAAGGTAATTAAAAGCTGTATATTTTAAACATTAAGTTGAAACTATAAGTTCCATCTCAGCATGAACAATAATCAACCAAGTCAAAGTATAGTTCCAGTGGATATTTATATTTTTAGATGAGGAATTAAAATAATATGGCTTGCTTTCAACATGGTTACATAAATATACAAATACATCTGTACCTTGTATTCCTAACACAGAAACGATCTGTGTAGACTCATCCAATTCTGGATTAATGGAGTGATCAGCTTCTGTTTTCTTAACAAATGCAAAATGCCATGCAGTTTAGCATACTTGCGGCTCTCAGGATAACTAGAAGCCATTTCAGATGAAAGTAAAACTTTAAAATATTGTGGTGATAGGTGAAGCAAGATAATTGTTGCTCAATAATGCAGAAAATAGTCTATCACCAGCACAAGCTCTATACTAACACCTGAAGTACATTTCTTTGCCCTCTAATTTATTAGTACAGTTTGCACGTTACGCCATGGTTAAATAGCATTAAGAAAATTGCTAGGCTCCAAAACATAAAAATAGATTTAATTTACACCTGTGTTACATGCCCTGTATATTTGCTTCTGTTTAGTATGGCTGAGAACATGAAACCATGTGATTATCCTGCAGTACCAATTTTTATAGATTCAAATTACAAAGGGGAAAAAAGTTCACTTTTTCTAAAATGTGATTAAGATTTATAAAAAAAAAACAACAAACATTCATGCCCGGCTTTGTTTGATGAATATATTCACGCCATTTGTTCTGTAAAGAATTACTGTTTCTCACATAACAAGTAGCAAGAAAAATAAACTATGAAACCAAACTATATTGAAGTTGCAAAGCCAATATATAAGAAATAATGTTAGAATGTATAGGTTAGAAAACTAAAATCTTTTTTATATCTCTGAAATCTATTTTGCAGAAAACAATTTAACAACTTCTCGTTTTACTTTTCAATTCCACTATCATTAATTCATGGAAACATTTAATACACATTTGATTACTCATACTAAAACTTTCATATCCATATGCATATTTTCATGAAATGAACACTTATCTTTTGCTATTTGATTGTTTCCTTTGAGAATTGTGATATTTCCCACAAATGTTTTTCCCTTTTTTCTTCATTATAGGCTATACCACTTAAAGAGGATAAGAGCCCACAAACTAATTACTTTATGGATCCAGAAAATGAGGGTTTCTCTCTAAGAAACAATGTAAAAAGTATAATAGCATAAAAAGGAATTTTAGGTCATAGGCAAGAAATTAATGAGGAAATTATTCAGATAGAAAAACTAAACTGATGAGCAAAATTCTAGGTGTTTCTGATTTTAATGATATTTTCTATATTTTAAAATACATTCTACAGGAGTGCCTGGATGGCTCAGTCGGTTAAACGTCCGGCTTCAGCTTAGGTCATGATCTCGCTGTTTGTGGGTTCGAGCCCCACATTGGGCTCTGTGTTGATAGCTAGCTCAGAGCCTGGAGCCATCTTCGGATTCTGTATCTCCTTCTCTCTCTAACCCTCTCTTGCTTGCACTGTCTCTCAAAAATAAATTAAAAAACATTAAAAATTTTTAATAAAAAATAAAATACATTCTACACATTTATTAATTGAAAGAAAATTATCTTTAAGTCCAACCACTTTTTGTGGAAAGATAAAAACATTACCTTGATGACTCTTATAGTCTTCTTGTTTTACAAATTGGTTACCATGTTGCAAAATCCCTTATTGTGAAGTTCCTGTCAAATTATCTTTGTTCCTGAGGACTTTTGGGGAAACATTTGAAGGAGAATTAGATGAATTCATTCTGGGAATCTAGTGTAAGAGCATGGTGACATTATAAGCAATAATACTGTATTATAAAGTTACATTGAAAGTTGCAAAAAAATATATTTTAAATGTTCCCCCCACAAAAAAGAAATAACAATTATGCAGGTGTAAGTTAACACTGTGGTGGTCATCGTTTTGCAGTATATGTGTATCCGATCAACATGTTCACCTCAAACTGACATAACCTTGTAGGCCAATTACATATCAATAAATCTGGGGAATTTAGAAAATAAAAATAAATGATAGTAATTAATTAGAGTGTTTTCCAGTTTGCCCTGTGGATATTACGTTTCTCACCCTTAGTTTGGTACCATCATTTCTTCTTCTTTACTGGAACGGTAAACCTCTAAGTGTCATATAGTAGACGTATGAGGCAAATGAATTGATACATTATGCAAACACTTCAAAGTCACAAAATCAGTGAAATGTAGAGAATTTTTCAGAGATGTGACTGCCTTAATTAGACCCTTTGCCCTTTAAACACTACTCTGTGCTGTTCTCATAATCAAGAAACTACCTAACTTCTTGTGGCTAATAAGACACCAGTAGGTTTTGGATTGGTGTCAGATTTCATGATTTGTTATAAAAATCGTAATTTCATGGTTGAAGTCAGTCTTAGTCTGAATCACTCTGTAATGTAGACATTTCCTTATGAGTGAGTGATGACTCATGAAATACCCTAAAAGTAAAATTCTCACTGAGAAGTACTAAAGGTATTAACTGATCTGCAAATTATATCTTTTTAAAATATCAGGCTAGATAGCTTTGTCTAATCCAATATTATGACAAGCATATTTGGTGATTAAATTTGAAGTGAGGAATAAAATAAAGCAAATTGTTTAAAATATTAAAACAGTTTTAACATTTAATTTATGGTTTATTTACCTAACTGAGCTAGAATCTTATATATCCAATCATTTGGTATCCTTTAATCTTTAGCCTAAAAGAGTACTTTACATCTAAGAAAGACAAAGAGGCCATAATACTTCTTAAAAAGATTCTAAAGGAAATAAATCATGAAAATTAAGACAGAGATAAGAATTATATTCACTACATGATAAATATTAGCCTGAGATGGTTGCTGGACAAAATAAGCATATAACCAGCTTTATTTATTGATGGTCATCCACTCATCTACTCATCGATTCAACAAATATGAATGAAGTACATGTAAGTTACTTGTGAACTAATGACTATGATGGAGAAGGGTAGTGATTCATTTCCAACAAAATTTCTAACCAAAATAATATATGTTATTAGCCATTGTGTATAGGTCAAACACAATTTCATATGTTAAAATTCATTTTAATTACATTAAATCCAGGAATCATTCATAACTCTCAAATCAAAAATGGTTCTAAAAATAAAAAATAGTGAGAAAAAATTGTTGGTAGTTCTTGAACTTAAAATGAGAGAAGAGAGACAACAACTAAGTGGGTCTTCTGAATTTATAAAGAGATTTCTCACATTCGTAAGCTGTGTCATTATTTGCAGTAATTATGGTAGATTGAATCAATAATCTATTTTCCTTACATTCATTTTGCTTCTGTGCTATTGTCATGAAAACAATGTTGTATGCACTCTGTCTTTCTATTGCTTTGGAAATTCCACTTATCATAGTTGCAAACACTTGTTATCAGGGATTGCTTGTCTGAAGACTTTGGAGGACAAGTTTTCTCCATTTGAAAGTTAGTTACAAATGTGTTGGAAGAAGCATGAAGCATGCTGAAAGTAAAAGTGTCCACAGAGCATGTACCTCCTCAGTTATCACTTCAAGAGCAAAGGAAGAAACACTACTATTAACTTTGTTGCTTACAGTATATCACTGTAAAACCTAATTTAATAATTCATAATCCACTCAGATATATTAAAGTTATTATGCCTAAAAACATGTTTTATTAATGTAAATATGCACCTTCCTAGACCCCAAACTTTAACAGCTTTCTAATAGCAACAGTTGTTTTTATAAATTTAATCAATACTATACATAAATTTAATCAAGACTGCACAACATATTTGAAATTCATGGTGGAGCAGAAGAGACTATGCTTTCAAATTTAGTAAGTCTAACTCTTTGTTATACTATTATTTTTATAACTCCTCTACAACAGTTGAAACCTGGCCAGGGCACGCTGTATATTTATACTAACTTGAAATGGACCCATGCAAGATGATTCCAGTTCCTCTGAAAACCAGCTTACACCATTTTTGCCTTTGCATCTGTCAACCCGGAATTGCATTACTGTAAAATCTGAGAATGGTGTTTGTTCTTATGCAAATGGAAATTCAGGGGATAAAAATAGTTACATGTGTGAAGATACTTTCATATAATATGTAGCATTTATATTTTTAAAAATTTTAATATTTACTCATTTTTGAGAGCAGAGGGAGACAGAGCATGAGCCAGGGAGGGTCAGAGAGAGAGGGAGACACAACATTTACAGCATTGGAAACAGGCTCCAGGTTCTAAGCTGTCAGTACAGAGCCCAATGCAGGGCTTGAACTCACAAAACGTGAGATCATGTTCTGAGCCAAAGTTGAATGCTTAACTGACTGAGCCACCCAGGAGCCCTTGTAGCATTATATTTTTAAAAAATGTATATACAGACATACATGTATTTTTTATAAATCTATGGTAAACATGTAAAGTATCAATAAAACATATTTTATATATGTTTGTACAAAGATATTTGCATAAATTTGTACAAATATATTTGTTTAAAAATAAAAATATAAAATCTGTATAAATATAAACATGTATTATATAAATATTTTTATATTTTATACAAAGATATTTAGATAAAGCATATATTTTATAAATATCTATACATTTATATAATTTTTAAGAACTTTTAACCTCTCTATATAGCAATGAACTGAGTAATAAAGCATAATTAACATTTTCCAACTCTGTTGAGAGCCCTCAAATGGAGTATCTTCAGCTGCTCAGCTGTTAGTTTTAAGTGAATCTTTTAAGTGCCTTAACATGATTGAAATTAAAAAAAATAATAATGGTAATTTATTTTTGAAACGAAGAGAGACAGAGCTGGAGCAGGGGAGGGGCAGAGAGAGAGGGAGACACAGAATCTGAAGCAGACTCCAGGTTCTGAGCTGTCAGCCGACTGAGCTTAACCGACTGAGCCACCAAGGAGTTCCTAAAATTTTTGAATGATAGTCAATATACATAGTTTAGTATTTTCCAAACACTAAATGAAGTATTGAAGAGATCATTTATGGTCTTTATCTTCTGGTCTTCAGTGCTCACCATTGCAATCGCTCCTGTTTTGAAACAAATGAAGTTGAAGATGTCTTGTCAGATCTTTGGACAGAAGGAGGGAGAAGAGAAAGACAAAATGACAGTAAAAGTGAGCATTTGTCAGAAACACATTTTTGTTAAAAGTGCTCTTATGTTTGAGCTGTGCTGCTGACTTTGAAGTCAGAATGAGTTCTCAACGGAAGTGTTTGTAATTGAGATATTTATGTTAAATGGAAAAAAGAAATGTGGGAGAAAAAAGGAAGAGATAAAAGGGAACTATATGACGTACTTGTAATAACCTTTAGTCTGTCATTCAGGCAAAAATTGTGTTTGAATTTAACCAGTCCTAATGGTGTAAGTACTTTATTTCATTGACCTATTGATATACAAAAGCATATGTACTTATATTATTTGCTACTTAAACTGTGATCAGCAGAATAAAATAATCGCTATCACCAGGGAGTTTGAAATGAAGAATCTTAGCCTCCCACACTCCACATGCTGAATCTGCCTTTTCATAGGATCCAGGTGGTCCATAGACACATGAAAATTTGAGAAACACTTTCTGGGGTGCTATGAAAGTTCTGTAATTTAAGAAATGTACAATTTAACTCTAAAACAAACTTCATGGTTACTTATATCATTATTCTTCTAAGGTGGATTAAACTATCTTTATGACACCAAACAAAATTATATTAGTGCCATGTTATTAGAGCTAGTTATCAATATAAAATTAAAATTATTCCAACGATAAAAATTAAACATTCTTTTGTAACCAATTATAGTCTTGGTATGTTTCCCTGGCCTTAACTTATCCATATATTTACATATAATATAATGTAATATAATATAATATGAGTCATATACAGAAAAATAAGTATGGCTGGCATATAATTGATAGTAGAGGAAATTTAACATATTTGTTCATACAAGAGGTAAAAGATATATGGTTTTTGTTTTAGGGCTTTTTTCATCAAGTGACTCTGACTTATTTGCCCTTGATGTCCGTACCCATGTTGACCACAGGAATAAGTCAAACTTCACTCTGGTAAGGTGAATGATTTATAGTTTTCATCCTGAAATTTAATACCTGAAAGTGATTGCACTGTCACAATAAACCATTCTCAGACCATCCCTGTCATCAAGTGCCATATACCAATTGGTTATTTTACAACAAAAGCCATTTAAAGTTTCGACTCAACTAATAACCGTTTTCTGAAACAGTGAATCTAGGAAGAACTGTCCTCAGTCTTTATAGTGGAAACTATTAAGATTTGAGAGAATGCCCTTATTTTAAAACACCTTTTCTACCCTAGATACCATAGAGCTGTTATTACTTCAGTGACTGGAATGCAAATGGACAAAATGCTTAGTCCCATTCTCTTATCCTCCACCCTCGCTAGAAAAGAGTAAATCGTCACAGATGAAATGTTAGAGGAGATCAGTGATCCGTCCCTTCCCCCTAAGAGTTTAATTCATCCAAGTACATTCTCTCCATCTGAATGTTCATAGAAAAATATGAGTTGTTTTGACATTGTGAAAATCAAAGAGTGAACTTTGAAAACACAAACTTTATTCTTCCGTAAACATTTTCCAGCAAATACACTTCAGAAAGTACGCAGTTCCCTATTATGTTCAGGAAGGTATTCTTCTTACCAATAAAACAGCCACTAATATTTATCACTACTGTTTTCTTATTCTACTTAGATTTTTATCAATTTCAGCTTATAGTATAAGCAATAAACTTAAGCACAGTTCATCAAAATTTAAATACTTTTTTTCTAAATGATTTCAAGTAAGTTCTTGAAAATGTTCTTAATCTCCTTTTGAATTAACAGGCTTGAAAAGAAAATTAACAATTACTACAAACAACAATTAACTGTATTAGTTTCGCAGAGCTTGGGCACCTGGGTGGCTCAGTTGGTTAAGCATTGGACTTCTGCTCAGCTTATGATCTTACATCTCATGGGTTCGAGTCCCACATGGGATTCTCTGCTGTCAACACAGAGTTTGCTTTAGATCCTCTGTTCCTCTCTCTCTGTTCCTCCCCAGCTCACGTACTGTCTCTCTCAAAAATAAATAAACATTTAAAAAGGTGGGCGTGGATCAACAAATAAGGACAATCGCATCAGCAGCGTTAATAAAAACATATATGATAGAAGAAAGTTGAGCAGAAAATGTGATGTACATATAAAGAGCATAAGGTGTGTGTGTATACATGTACACGTGCACACACACACACACACACACACACTTTGCCATACAACCCACTAGTGCCTATTCTATGTATTCTTTCTCTCCCCTTAAACTGTTCAGGAACTTCTGTTTATTCGTCTTTTTTCTACCTTCATTACTGTTTAAAATTTATATATATATATTTTTTTAGTTTTTCATTCATTTTATATTGTTTCAAATGGTTACTGATAGAATTAATAAATGAATAATTGAATATACATGCAATAGACCTAAAACCTCAGAAAAGTAACTCCAAAATAATATGAAGTACCCTCTGCATTATGGACCTACAATACAATAAGCTTCATAAATTATTTTATCTCATTTACTTTTTTAAAAATAGTTTATTGTCAAATTGGTTTCCATACAACGCCCAGTGCTCTTCCCCACAAGTGCCCTCCTCCATCACCACCACCTCTTTTCCCTCCTCTGCCTTCCTCTTCAACCCTCAGTTCATTTTCAGTATTCAATAGTCTCTCAAGTTTTGCATCCCTCTCTCTCCCCAACTCTCTTTCCCTCTTCCCCTCCCCCTGGTCCTCCATTAGGTTTCTCCTGTTCTCCTGTTAGACCTATGAGTGCAAACATATGGTATCTGTCCTTCTCCGCCTGACTTATTTCGCTTAGCATGAC
>NC_043704.1:22959632-22964637 GCF_006229205.1 Suricata suricatta
CAGTTTACTTTTTAATAGATGCACTATCCCATTTTGTCAATTTTCTTATGTATCTATATAATTATTAAACATATCTATGTATGCATACCCATGTAAAATTCCTCACCACCCTTCATTGTTAGAATGTAATTATTGGGGTACCTAGGTGGCTCAGTCGGTTAAACATCGACTTCAGCTCAGGTTATGGTCTCCTGGTTTGTGGGTTCAGGTCCCCAGTCAGGCTCAGTGCTGACAGATAGCTCAGAGCCTGGAGCCTGCTTCCGATTCTCTGTCTCCCTCTCTCTCTGACCCTCCACTGCTCACACTGTCTCTCTCTCAAAAATAAATAAAACATTTAAAAAAATTTTTAAGTAGACTTTTCCTTAATGAAACTGTATGTAATTATATGAAAGGACCAATTGTTGTATTAATCACTTGGAAGGAAGGTGCAAATAATTGAAAGAAACAGTTATGTGTTAAATATGAAGGTTTTAGAGGAAGTAAAACAAATACTGTGGTTTACACTGCTCAATGCCAAAAATTATGTAGACTTGTATTTATTTTTTTCTAATTTCCTTTTCATTTATTCAAAGAGACATGTATTACTTGTTATCTTAATGGCATCTTTGGAACATTGTGAATCACTCTTTCCTTTTTAAACATATATTCACTTAGTGTTTTTTCTAACTCTTGGAGAAATTGATGGGGATGATTCACAACTGAATAACAGCATTTTTGTGGATATAGTAGATAAAGATAGGTCGAGACTGCTTAGTAAATAAGAGAAATAAGAGAAAAATCTATGTTTGGCATCAAATGCTGAAATGATAGATAAATTCCTGAAAAAATAAGATCATATTCTTATACATCCATTAGTGACTCACACCATTTTATTAATAAATATAGCCAAACTATATATTAGTAATAAATGTGTTTTAGAACAATTTTGGACTTACAGAATTACTGAGAATATAGTGAGAGTTCCTGTATACACCATGCCTATTTCTTCTATTCGAATATCTTACATTTCCATTGAGTTATTTGTCACAATTAACAAACCAATATTGATGTAGTATTTTTAATTAAAGACTCTACTTCATAAGGATTTCCTTATTTTTCCCTAATGTGCTATTTTTGTTCCAGGAGCCCATGCAGACCATGTTACATTTAGTTGTTAGGTCTTTTGAGGCTCCTCTTGGCTAGGACAATCTCTCAGACACTCCTTGATTTTTATGACATGGACAGTTTTGAGCAGTACTGGTAAGATATTTTGCAACATACCTCTCTCTATATTGGGATTTGTCTGATGTTTTTTTCCTGATTAAACTGCAACAATTTTTTAAAATTTTTTGAAAGGCAGACCATGGAAGTAAAGTGTAATTATTATCATATCGAGTACGTAGTTTAAAGATTACTTTTACTTCTGATGATGACTTTGATTACTTGGCTGAGATAGTGTTTGCCACCTTCCTCCCTATTTAAATTACTCCATCCTGTTTCCAGAAAGTACTCCTTGAAGGGGAATCGCACGTGCAGCACTTCCTTACAGAACTAAGGAGTTCTGCTTCACCTGAGAAGGCCAGAGTGTCTACACTCAATACTTGGCATTTGCCTGCACAGAAGTTGTGTCTAATTTCTTCCTTGTATTTATTTATTCCATGATTTATTTATCATAGTATAGACTCATGTCAAATTATTTTAAAAGCCCCATTCTGATAATTCCAATATCCCTGCCATCTCTGGTTTCTGATGCTTGCTCTGGTTCTCCAAAGGGTGGTTTTTGACTTTTGTTACGCCTTGGCACTTTTTCTCAATTGCTGGACATCGCAAACTGGGTGCACAGAGGCACTCTGAGGCCTTAGTACGCTTGATGGTGAGGGGTTCAGGGAGGGGAAGCAAGGTACCTTCCTAGGATTAGGTCTCGGCCTTGGTAAACCTACGCGCCGCCGGACTATGAACTTCACAAACGTTTCTCAAACGTTTTTCCCGGCGCCACCCGCCACAGAGGATCAGATGGCCAGAGCAAGCTAGAGTCGGGAAGGTCCCTTCCTGTAGATCAGTTGGCCCCGGTTAACTAGTTTCCCCCTGGGCAGGCTTGTTAAGAACAGAGTGCTCTGAGAGATTCTATAAGGATTCCTTTTCCCCGATGCAGGTGTCGGAAGGCGATGTTCCTCCGATACTTACTGCGGCAACCTATTTGAGCTTCTGGAAGGAAATCTCGCGTGATCATCAGACCGCCCATCCCTCTCCCCACCCCGTCCCATCATGCCTGGAGTTTTTAGCTCTCCAACTTGTTGCACTGAGCTTCCCGGTATTCGTATTTATAGTTCAGGTTCTCTCCTCCAGTACCGGTACTCCTGGCGGTTTTTCGGTTGTGAGTCTCTGCTCTGGTAAATCGTCTTTTTCTCGTCAATCTTGGGCACAGAGTTTTGCCCTGTGTCCTCTTCTCTCTTATTTATTTAAGAAAATGTTTGGCTTTCTTTCTGTTCAACTTTTAACTTGTTGTTAGGATGCAGGGATAACTTCCAACCTCCTTCCCTGCAGACCCAGAAGTAGATCCCTCGAATGATTTTATACATTGGCTTATAATCCAATACAACTGTATTTAGGTAGTTCTAATTTTACATGCTTTGGGTATTTGAAATTCTTTCAGTTGTTTCTTGGGTTCCTTTGACATACCCCATCACTGTGAGATTTGGCTTTTAAAACTTTTACTACTTTCTGGTACTACAAAACACTTCCTAGATTGGTTTGTATAGGTTTCCTGCCCAAAATCTAGATTTAGGAGGTGTTTCAAGGATCTCTGGTTATTTTTTTTTTAATAATGGTATTAAAAAACAAAATCTGAGGCTAATTGTGATCATCCACAGGAATGCCATGTAAATGCATCTATTTGTATGTATATGGAACCCTCTGTGTCCACATGAAGCTAAAGTTCATACTGATGTTTTCTGTAGATTAAAATCTATTAGCACATGGAATATTATATTCTGTTCCTTGTGTTTTCTGTAAAGTGTTAGTCTGATAATGAAAACCTTGGCCCAGATTGAGAAACAATCAATTTATTTACTTGTTCAGTTCCAGTGTGTATGTATAGTAGATTCAGATTGTTTAAACTGTACTCTTTGGGAACCGACACTATTTCAGTGTTTATGTGCGCTTCCATTCCCTTTAGTCTTACAGACTCCATTCATTTTCAGAGTTAGTTCCGTTCTTATTTTATTGCTCTATCCCCATTATTGAAATTGTTTCATTTCTTTTAAGACATTCAGATTATTTTCTCACATTCTTTATTCCATCCTGACATATCCAAACTCTAAATGAAGTTTTAAAATTTCTGTTCATTAACGGTACTTTATTGGCCATGAAGTTCTTTAGATTTTCACTAAACTCATTAGTTTTGTTGTTTCCAGAAATGCATATAATTGAAATCATATACTATGTACCTTTTTCAGACTGTCTTTTCTCACTTTGAAATATGCATTTAAGTGTCTTCCAGGTCTTTTTGTGGCTTGGTAGCATATTTATTTTTATCACTCCATTATATGGATGTACTAAAGTTAGGTATCTAGTCATATAGTAATGAGTATTTTGGAAGTTTTGGGTAATTATGAATAAGCTACTATAAACATCTATGTGGATTTTTTTTGGACATAAATATTCAACTCAGTTGGATAAATATCTCTGAGCCTGATTTCAGGATTATATGGTAAACTATATCTAGTTTTATAATAACGGCCTAAATGCATGTCAGTGTGGATGTACTACTTTGCATTATCTGTAGTAATGAATGAGAGTTCCGATGCTATGTGGCAGTGTCAACTCTTAGTACTGTCAGCCTTTGGATTTTGGTCATTCTAATAGGTATGTAATGATATCTCATTGTGGTTTTAATTTGTATCTTTCTACTAACAAATGATGGTGAACATCTTTCCATAGCTTCTTTGCAAACTGTATACTGTCTATTCAGATCTGCCCATTTTGTTAATTGGATAATTTGCTTTCTTAAGGTTAATTTTTTAAATATTTTAGATAGAAGGTTTTAATTTTAAGATATTCATTTCCAAAATTTTCTTTTAGTGTGTTGATTCTCTTTTTCATTCCCCTTATGAGTGTCTTTTGTAGAGAAGCTTTAAATTTTAATAAAGTCATACATCAGTTCTTTTCTTTGAAGCATCATGCTATTGATGTTATATTTAAAAATTCATCACTGAACTGAAGGTCATATGTATTTTCTTTTAGGTTTACTCGAGAAATTTTATAATTTTACACTTAAGTCTAAGACTCATTTTCACTTAATTCTTGTGAAAACTATAAGGGCTATCTTCCTATCTTCAGATTCTTTTATTTTTTATTTATTTTTTATTTCTTTGCCTATGAATGTCCAGTTCCAGCATCATTGATTTAAAAGACTGTGTGAGGTGCTGGGTGGCTCAGTTGGCTGAGCGGCGTCCTTCCACTCAGGTCATGATCTTGTGGTTTGTAGGTTTGAGCCCCAGGTTGGACTCTGTGCTGACAGCTCAGAGCCTGGAACCTTCTTCAGATTCTGCGTCTCCCTCTTTCTCTGCCCTTTCCCCACTCACACTGTGTCTCTCTGTGTCTTTCAAAAATGAATAAACATTAACAAAATTTTTAAGTAAAAAATAAGAGACTATCATTTTTCACTGACTTGCCTTTTTTTTTCAAAGATTAGTTGATTATTATGTGTAGGTCTATTTGGTCTATGTGTCTATTCTTTTGCCAATACGTTATAGTGAGTATTGTACCATTAAAATCTTGACAACAGGTAGTGTGAATACTCCAAATTTGTTTTTCTTCTTTAGTATTATGTTGAATGTACTAGGTCTTTGCCTTGTTATATAAATTTAAAAATAGTTTGTCAATAATCACAAAATAATTAACTAGAATTTTTACTGGGATTACATTTAACCTATCCAGTTGGGAAGAACTGAATCTTAACAATTGTATGTCTTCTAATTCATGAATACAAAGTATCTTTCCATTAATTTACATCTTTGTTTTTTTT
>NC_043704.1:22964737-23001216 GCF_006229205.1 Suricata suricatta
GGATTGCTTGTTCTAGTTCTGTGAAAAATGCTTTTTGGTAGTTTACAAAGATTGCATTAAATGTGTAGATTGCTTTGGTTAGTACAGACATTTTAACAATTTGTTCTTCCAATCCATGAGCATGGAATATCTTTCCATTTTTTGGTGTCATCAATTTCTTTCATCAATATTTTATATAGTTTTCAGAGTATAGGTTTTCACTTCTTTGGTTGGGTTTATTCAGAGGTGCGTAATTATTTTGGGGGCAATTTAAAATTTTTTGCCTAGTTTTGATGTTAGTGTAATGCTAGCCTCATGTGCTCATATAGAAATGTTTCCCCTTCTCCCATTTATTGGAATAGATTATAGAGAATTGAGGTAATTTTTACATTTAATGTTTGTTAGAATTCACTGGTAAAACCTTCTGGGCATACTGCTTTCTATATTTTGGAAAATATCTAATAACTGATTCTATTTTTTTAAGAGATATATACCTATTCAGGTTTTGTATTCCTCATTTAGGAATATTGGTCATTTTGTGTTTTGAGGATTCTTTTCATTTCAGTTCAGATATCAAACTTGTGGGCATAGTGTTGTTCATACAGGTTTTTTATTATCCTTTTTAACTTCCATGAGATCAGTAGGGATGTTCTTTCTTTAGTTATGATATTGTTAGTATTTTTGTTTTTGGAATATTATTTATGTTAGCCTTGCTACAGTCATATCAATTTTATTAATTTCTTAAAAGAACTAGCTTTTGGCGATGTTGATTTTTCTCTATGACTTTTTGAAGAGCTGCATAGAGTAAAGCACGGGAAAAAGGGTGCAGAGCCCCCATGCCTACTCTGTGCACACCACTCACCCACCACCTGCACATGTTCACCATCCCAGAAGCTCTCTGAACTCAGCACTTTTGGATATGGATGCTTCCTTACATAAGTATGATTGATTAAATAATTGATAGTTGATGATTGTACTCATGCTCCAGTGCCTCTCCCTTCACTGGAGCTAATATTAAGAGATGGATGCTTAAGTAATTGAGCCACCGAGGCACCCCTGCCTCCTTTTTTTTTTATATATTAAAGATTAATGAAGTGGTTTCCTATGCTATTCATACTATTTCTTATCAAGATAATGCATATTATTTTCTAATTAAAATATTTTCAATTATAAACATATATTAGACTGCTTTGAGGTCATAAATTTTATCGCATTTTAGTTGATTACTGAAATGCTTAAGAATATTTTTTTTAGATTTAGATCATGCTTTCAGTCTACTTCGAGACAACATAGTATTTTTAAACACATGTTTTAGGGCCACCTGGGTGGCTCAGTTGGTTAAGTGTCCAACTTCGGCTCAGGTCATAATCTCACGGTTTTTGAGTTCGAGCCCCAAGTCAAGCCTGAGTCAAGCTCAGTGCTGACAGCTGAGGGCCTGGAGTTGGCTTTGGATTCTAGGTCTCTCTCTTTCTGCTCCTCCCTCACCCATGCTCTATCTCTCTCTCTCTTTCCAAAAAATGACTAAACACTAAAAAAAAAATGTTAAAAAAAATAAGATGTTGCATAAACTTAGCTAACCCTTCATAAAGGATATTCTATTTGTATCCATGAAAAAAATACAGACATTTTTGTTAACAATTTTCTAATAATTATAGAAATTTCACCAGTTAATCCTGTAGTTCTTAGAAAGTATCCTACAGCCTCATAGCAAACTCACTGACACAACAAAAAAATATTTTAAATTTTTAGTGAAACTCAGTGAGATATGTGGATTCTGTGCATCCTAATATATTTATAACTACATCACACAAGGAGCTATTATCTGTTTTGGTCTGGGCATCAAAGAAAAACAATTACTGAGAAACTAAGGCAGCTATAACCCATGAAATATTGGCATCTCTGCTTTAGTAACTTTAATGAATGGTAGAACTTGATAGCCACACATGGCTGAATTGCTTTGAATTTTTCATAGCACCATCATGATTCTGTAACATATCAGTATTTCTTCTGGACACTAGGCATATTTTATTAAAAACTATAAAATTTTCTCTACAGGGCAAAAGTTGTAATTGTGTGTGTGTTTGTATGTGTATGTAAAAGAGAGAGACAGAGATTCTTTTTAGGAAAAAAAAAAAACAGATGAGAAAAAGAATGGCAGCCAAATGAGTGTTTTCAAATATTCTAAGACCCAATACAAACTACTCTAATTATAACCACTGATATTAGTAATTGATGGAAGAAAAATCTGACTGTCCTATGGAGAAGTAAGTCATGTGAAGACATGGAATATAATTTAAGGATGCTTACATAATAAGAAATAAATTGAGATTAAGGATGGAAGTGTGATACTTATTTCCTGTTCATAGACACAACTAAGAAGAATATTAAATCATAAACAGAGTACAACATATGACATGATACTGAAGTTGAATTATTTGGTCAATTTAATTCTGATTTTAGTGCTGTTGAAAAGCATTTTTCTTTGTAAGATGCATCCTAAATCAATCCAATGTGACTTTAAAGTCACCTTAAGGTGCTTTTTGCTTTAATTTTACTTTTATTTAATTAAGATTTTTAAAAGATTTTTAATGTTTAAGATGGATCCATGGCATTTTAAGTTGTTATACTGAATGAATGTAATAAATTGGCGATACATGTTTTTTTGTGATCATCTAAAAACAGAATTTGCCAGAGTCCCTTTCCTTAGTTCCATTAAATAACAAGTATATTGAGGACAAGAGTGTGGGAGGGCAGTCGTGAATCTGTAGATTCAGTGAATACGCAGTGCAGTTGTTTTAGAAATTAAGTATCTTCACATACATACCTTCCTAGAACCACTTCCCTCACTTTCATGTGTGTTTTATACTTATTTTGATTTAGTAGTATCTAGATATCAACAAACTAAAATTTTCCTTAAAACTACTTAACTATACAAATTTATATTTACACTGTGTATTGTACACTCCTGCCATGTGAAAATCAGTGAATATCAGGCATTTCAAATAGGGAAGCTAGACAGCAAACTTGGATAGAATGATCTCATTTGCCTAAATTCCTCTATAAAGTGTGGTCTGGTCCCAAATGCATAATCGGGAAGTGTTATTTCCTAAAGTGGAGATTGGCCCCAATGCACAACCTTCTTTGACTGAATTTCCACTGGCAACACTTCTCTGCATGAACCTGAGATGGATAGATTAAATATGACTTTATAGAGGGTTCATTTTCTCCTACTTCCAACTAGGATGATTACATGTAGAGTTATTCTAGCCTCACTTTTAAAGAAAACCCATACTTCAATAAAAAAAAAAAATTTTTGAAAAGCTTTTAGCTCTAGAGGGAAAGCAATTTACAATCCAATATGAAAAAAAATAGAGAATAATTTCATCATTTATGAAACATTCTTGTTAATATTAATATCTCACCTTTAATTGGTTCCTCTGGACATTCAATCAACTCAGTATATTCAGTTTTACTGAGAACACCACAGTGAATATATTCAAAAGTTTCAGAGTCTAACTGTTAAAAGTGCAGACAGGAAATTATGGTCATTAAGCCTCATACAGCTTCAACTACTTTTGAAAGTATTTTGACAGTCTGTAAATATATTAAAGATCCATTGACATAAAAATTGTATGTTAAGTTAAACTGTATTATTTATTTTTTTTAGAAAAACATTCATTTTTGACAGGGAATAGTTTCAAAGGAAACTTGCTGATGCGGATTTAGGAGACTTGTAAGTATATGTGTACTGTACTATTTTTCTGGAGTTTTAGAATAAAATATTCTACCCCACAATTTTATTTTCAACTCTTTAAAAATCTTAGGTCCCTAAATATCTCAGACAACAATATTTATTGCCACCTTTCTAATTTGATTAAATATAGCCTGATATGCAGTAAATAGTGATATAAACTTACTTAAATTTAAACAACAAAAATGCTTTCATTTGGAAGAAACATTTCATGTTTTTGAGAGAGAGATAAAGAGCCCATGCACAAGTAGGGCAGGGGCAGATGAAAGAAGGGAGAGAGAGAGAGAGAGAGAGAGAGAGAGAGAGAGAGAGAGAGAGAGAGAGGAGAGAGAGAGAATTTTAAGCATGCCAGGCAAGTTGCCCAACATCAAACTTGATCCCTTGACTCTGGCATGATGACCCGAGCCGAATTCAATGGTCAGTCGCTTAAATGACTGAGCCCCCCAGGAGCCCTAGAATAAAACTTCTCTGTGAGATATTCTTTTTAGAACAAATACCAGAAATTACAGTCATATGTCAACATAACTACATAAATATAATCAAACCATATGGAAAACTACAATATTTTCTATTACCCAATTTTTCATTCGTAAGTCTCAGCCCTATAGCATTGCCTACTGAAGTCACTCTACCCATGCAAGTCTGGGTGTAGATTTGGGTACCTTTGCCTCTCTTTTCTTATCATGGTATGCTCAGAATTAACAAACAGTGATTTATAACCGGCCTTAAATTATTTTATAATTTCCGTATGTATAATTCCTAACAGCGAAAAACTACCAATGGAGTTCAAAATGTACTTGAAAATACTTTCAAATAACTAGTTTAAAAATTTTTGAAATAAGAAAATAAGAAATATAACAAAAGTTGTACACTATATCCTCCTTGGAAATCTATACATACATTACTGACATAAAGAAAGTTACCTTGAAAAAGTACTTGAAATAGTCCAGGTTATTTTTTAAACCCATCTAATATAGTGACTAGAGCACAAACCCAAAGTTCAGCAAGATAAGACATTACTTCACAAGATTTTTAAAAATGTTTTCCTAAGTAATAGCATGTGCTTTTGCTACTGTTGTACTATGAATTTATTTCACACATGTTTTAACTCTTTTCAAAGTAGAATTCATACTATACACACAGTCATACATACAGTTATAATTTCAATATGAAAGTAACTTGTTTCAAAATATCTCCATTTAATAGTGATGAACTCGGAGGCATCTGGGTAGCTCAGGCAGCTGGACCTCCGACTTCAGCTCAGGTCATGATCTCACTGTTCATGGATTTGAGCCCCACATCAGGCTCTATGCTGACAGATCAGAGCCTGGAGCCTATTTTGGATTATGTGTCTCCCTCTCTCTGCCCCTTCCTGACTTGTGCTCTGTCTCTGTCTCTCTCTCTCTCTCTCTCTCTCTCTCTCTCTCTCTCTGTCTTTCAAAAGCAAACAAACAAACAAACAGTGATGGATTCTGTTATTTTTGAAATTGTATAAAAATAATATTTGCTCTACTTAATATTCTAGTCTACTAATGTTGGCTAGAGTTTCCGTAATTTCAATTATATTACATAAATAAGCTAAAACAATGAAAAATCCCCTATGTAAATATGGCTTACTCTACCGATTTCTGTTTTGTTTTGTTTTGATTTGGTGTAAATTATTGTATGTAAGATGTTTTTATTGCTGTCCAAGAAAATGTTTATACTAGTCCTGATATCTACAAATTTTGAGAAAAAATTTTTAAATCAACTCATACTTTCAGAGCAGCATTATTTTACTTGTATTATAGCTGCTTATGACTAATTGCTTTAATTCATGTTCTTTTATAAACCATACTCTTGGATTTAGCTCTTTTGAAATGAGAAATTTTGTTACCATATAAAACCAGATTATGTGGTAAACTTGATTTGTAAGGTGCGTTTGTGGCATTATTTTTGTAGTGCTTGAGTATAAGATCTTCAGTATATTCATCTTCAGTTACAAGGTAAATATTGTGTGTGATAAAATCTATTTCCAGGGAGGATGTAGTAGAAACAGCAGGCCAATAGAAACACTGAAGGAATTAGAGAAAATAAATATATTTTTCAAATTGCATTGCAAGGATATTTGGGAGATACGTATACTGTTATTAATCAGACTCTCCCTTCAAACAATCTTAGATAAGTCTTCAATTGTAATGTAAGAGATTTAAAGTTTAAATCATGTGTCAATTCCTCTCTCCCATCTATTACAGCATTTTATATTTACTTTGCACATAATTCTATAGTGCATCAAAAATCATGTTTATATGACTACTTAACTTTAGGAGTGGTAAATAATATAATAAATGTCATTCACATTTAAATTCATTTTACTCATTTCCTAAAATATTTGTTTTTAATAGATCCAAGTTTCTACCTGTATCATATTTTTCCTACTAATAAAATAACTTCCTTTATTATTCCATACATGCTTGTAATAAATCCAATCAGTTTTGTTTATTTGAAAGTTATATAGTTCCTTCATTTAGAAAGAAAAAAAATATTTTTACTGTGTATTGAATTCTCACAAAAAGAGACAAATCATTTGCAAATATATGTAATAGTCTTGCATGTAGAATATATATTTTAATATCCTGCAACTCAACAAGAAGTCATAAAACTACATCTAAACCTGGGAATTCTTTCAATAGCAATTTCATCAAAGAATATATATGTATGGCAAGTAACCAAGTGAAAAATTATTCATGAAATAATTTTTGAAGATAATGCAAAACAAAATCATGAGAGTATACTATACAATTCCTCTGAATAGTAAAACTAAAATGATTCTCTGCACAACTGTTGACAAAGATCTAGAACAATTAGAACACTCATATACTGTGGGGATAATTGCATAAATACAAGGGAAGACAATTTTACAGTTCCTTAGAAATGTATATATTCACCTACCAAATCACATAGCTCTTACACTCGACATATTTACCGCTGAGAAACAAATATGTCTATACAAAGGCTGGATTCATTGCAGCTGTGTTTGTAAAAGCAAAAACCTGGGACCAACCTAACAAATTTTTGTTTATCCATGAACAAAATACTGGAATACTACTCAGCAATTAAATAGAATGAGGTAGTGATGTAAATAAGGATAAATTTTAAAACACTTATGTTGAGTTTTTAAAATGTTAAAAAAAAGGACATTTGGTGTACAAAAAATTATATAAAACTTTTGAAGATATGATCTAATCTATAGTGACAGAAAACAGATCAGTAGCTGCCTAGAGTCAGAAGGTAGGAGAGGGAGATGGAATACAAAGAGATATCAGTTACAAAAACTACTTGCAGTTATGTATATGTTCACTATATATATTAAAACATACCAAGCTGTATTTTTAAAATATGTGTAGAGCATTGTAAAAGTATAGATTAAAAACAAACCCTAAGAGATAAGAAGACATATCTCAGCTCTCTGTCTTTGTAAAAATCAAGAAGCTTTAGGGGAGTCTGGGTGGCTCCGTCAGTTAAGCATCTCACTTGGGCTCAAGTCATGATCTTAAGGCTTGTGAGTTCAAGCCCTGCATTGGGCTCTGTGCTGACAGCTCAGAGCCTGGAGCCTGCTTTGGGATCTGTGTCTCCCTCTCTCCTGCCCCTCCACGGCACACTCTGTCTCTCTCCCCTTGAAAAATAAATAAACATAAAAAAATTTTAAAAACTTTAAAACCTGTCCTTTTCAACAAAGATTAAGGCAATATTCAATTTAAAAAATAGTCCTTTAAAATATTCTAAAATAATTTTTATCCATAAGGAAAAAATCTCTACCTTAAACTCACATTGAATTAAAAAACTCCAAATGGATCATAGAGATAGGTTTTAAAACTATAAAATATCTAGATTAAAACATGGAAGAATATCATTTTAACTGATTGGCAAAAATATTTTAGGTAGGACAAGTCATACAAGAAAACAATAAGTTGGACTTCACAAAAATAAAAATAATTTTTAAACATTGTTAAATATGAAAAAAATGAGTCAAATAGAAAAATATTTTAAAAACACATTTGAAAAACTAAGCATATATTAGTAATAAATAACATAAACAGATAATAAAAATATTTGAACAGACATCATAAAATGTGATATATGACTGGCAAATATATGCATAAAAATAGGTGTGTCATCATTATTCGTGAAAAGAATACGAAGCAAAACCAAACTGAAAACCTCAACAGATAAATTCTATGCACTAAGTGGAAATAGCTCAGTGCAAAAGTATACATATATATGATTTAATGCACATGCTATTCCAGAAAAGCCAAACCAAGTCAAATGATATCCAGGAGCTGGAGAGATAGAGATAACTACCTAAAAGAGATACAGCAACCTTTTTGTGGTGTGATGGAAATGTTCTATATTTTGATTTCTGTAGTGGATAAATCACCATATAATTTTTATACACAATTTATTAGACTGCACACCTAAAATACCATACTGTACATAAAGTATATCTTCCCAAAACTTACTTAAAAATATCTAACAAGACTAGTTAAGAGAAAGCCACAGGGAGAGAGACTTCAGTTACTAATGTCAACATTGAAAAAATGTATTATCATGGATCCTATAGATAAAGAAGAACACAGAATATCATATTCTTTATGTTAGTACATTGACAATGCATGCACATCTGATAATTCCTCTCAAGTGCTTCTTATCACTAACTAAGAAAAAAATAGAATTTAGAAACTCAAGAATAGTCTTTTATCTGCTAAAAAATAATTTTATAATTAAAATAATTCATTAAATTTACCTAAGAGAAATGAAACCATATGTTCTGTAAAGAAATTCAGGAACTCTATGGCTTAACTTCATAGAGTTCTAAATATTGAGGGCGAGATACCAATGAAGTACAGATATTTGGGGGGGAAAAGGAAATGAACATTTTTTATATCATAAGGCCAAGAGATGACTCAAGGTAAGAACAACAGGTGGTAAAGAATTTTCACTACCACAACAAACTAAAAACACAAATATATAAGAAAACATTCATTTTCAAATATTGAGACAATAGGTTTTTGTATGGGGTAAATTATGCTCCCCATTCAGATGATAAAGTCCCAACCCTCTGAACCACAAATGTGACTGTGTTTGGAGACAGGGCTTTCACGAGTTAATTAAGGTAAAATAATGGTGAGTTTCAGTGCAATACCGTGTCCTCTTAGTCTTTGGCTGCATCGTAAGATGCACATACACAAGGGGAAATTCTCCAAAATTATACAGGAGTAGAAGATGTCTGAAGAGACACCTTTTAAAATACTCAGTGAAATTACCATAGAACATAAAAAAGGCACTCATTAATCTTAGGGCTTAATTAGCTTTAAAGCAATGTCTACTCTAGATCCATCTTATCAAACCTCAATATAAATGTTCAAAGGATCAACATAATTTCCAAGTAACTAATCTTTCTGCCAATACTAACTTCAACACCTGAAAAAGGAAAAAATTATCATCCAAAGACACAAAGATATGTTAAAATGGGCAGCATTCGTTAAATTTACCTAAGAGAAATGAAACCATATGTTCACATAAAGTCTTGGTCACAAATGTTTATGGCAGTTTTATTCATAAATGTCCCAAACAAGATAACCTAATGTCCATCAAAAGTTGAGTGAATAAGGGCGCTTGTATGGTGCAGTTGGGTAAGCGTCCGACTTTGGCTCAGGTCATGATCTTACAGTTTGTGAGTTTGAGCTCCGCATTGCCTCTGTGCTGACAGCTTAGAGCCTGGAGCCTTTCTGGATTCTGTCCTCCTCTCTCTGTCTACCCCTTCCCTGCTTTCACTCTGTCTCTCTGTCTCTCTGTCTCTCTCTCAAAAATAAATAAACATTAAATAATTTTTAAAAAATGAGTGAATAAAAACATTTTAGTATCCATACAATGGACTGCCAGGAATGAAAAATAAAATAACCCACAATAATGAATAAAAATAATTATGTCGATCAGCTTTTCATGTAACTATACCTTCTTTCGTAGAGTACATGATCAAATATTGTAAATTTGCAAATTTGTAGTGGGCTGTTTTTATGCTCATTAATGGTTTTTAGGAGCTCTTTATATATCCCAGACATTGTCATTTGTCAAAAGATAGACAAAATCAATTTATATTGTATGATTACATTTATAAAACTCTGGAAATAAAAATTCTGTAATGACAGAACCTTGATCAATGTATTTCTTTGGAAATTTTCATTTGGATACAATAGGATTTCACCTCATACCTGTCAGAATGGCTAAAATCAACAACACAGGAAACAATAAGTGTTGGCAAGCAAGTGGAGAAAGGGGGACACTTTGCACTGTTCATGGAATGCAAATTGGTGCAGCCACTGTAAAAATACTAATTCAATGTTTACAGCAGCACTATCAACAATAGCCAACTTATGGAAACAGCCCAAGTGTCCATCAGTTGATGAAGAGATAAAGGAGATGTGATAGAGATAAACAATGGAATATTACTCAGCCATAGAAAGAATGAAATCTTGCCATTTGTAACAATATGGATGAAGCTACAGAGTATTATGCTAATGGCAATAAGTCAGGCAAAGAAAGACAAATATCATATAATTTCACTCATAAGTGCAATTTAAGAAGCAAAATAAATGAGCAAATGAAGAGAGAGAGGCAAACCAAGAAACAGACTCAACTTTGAAGAACAAATTGATGTTAAGTTGATAAAAGCTTAAAAAAATAAAAAAGTAAATAAAAGAAATATTGTGTTTGAGAGCATGTAGAAAGATTATTTATGCACTTATTTGAACAAAAGTACTACTAATTTCCTTTGACACTTCATGTATAAAGGGTTTGAAGGTGCACAAGTATCATTCACACCAACAGTCAATGTAAAAAGTTTGTTAATTTTACCATTCTAGTGGGTGTGTAACAGTATACCCTGGTTTTATCTTGCATTTCCCTAAAAAGTACTTGTGTTCAGCAGGTTTTCATGTAATCTGTGATCTGGATATCTTCTTCAATTAATTATCTATTCAAAATTACCCATGTTTGGGGGAAATGAGGTTGTATTCTTAATACTGAGAGGTAAAATACATTTACACATTATAGACCTATGTTTCCTGCACTACACAAAAGGAAATAAAACCTGAAAGCAAAATTAAAATCATAGCACAAAATTGATTGATAGTAATCCCAATATATAAATAATCATTTAAAGTAGGAACCATAAGTACACCAATAAAAACAAAGATTGTCACAATGCATACCATAAAAAAGACTTATCTGTATGTTGTTTATAACAAACCCATTTTACATTAAAATTCAGACAGGTTAAAAACAAAGGGATAAAAAAAAATACCATGCTAATGCTGATTAGATGAAATCTGGAATAGCTATATTAACTTCAGACAAATCAGATTTCCATACAAAGAAAGTTACAAGGGATTAAGAAGGGCTCCATAATGAGAAAGAGGTTAATTCTGAAAAAGTCATAACAATTCTAAACTTCTTTTCAATTAACAACAAGATATCCAAGTATGTGGCATCAAAGCTGAAAGAATTCAAAGTAGAAATATATAATTCAAGGTCTTAGGTGGAGACACCAACATTCCTCTGTTAATAACTTATATATGGAAGAACCACTAAAATAAGAGTATAGTTGGCCTGTTCTGCATTATCAGCCAACTTGATCTAATTGACGTATGTTTAACATATCCAGTAAATAGCAGCGGAATGCACGTTCTTCAGTTTGCATGGGACTTTTAAAAGATAGGCCGTATTCCGGAACATAAAACATATCCCAACAAGTAAGTTCTAACCAAGAAATGAATGCCTCAGTCCCGGGGACAGTGCTCCAGGGAAGTCTTGCCCCCTCGGTAGTAGACACTTAAAATCATGGTGCACTTACCAGAAAGCCCCCTGACACCGTGGGAACTGGCTTGTTGGCAAAGTAAAAGAAGAACGTGATCATCTGTGACAGAAAGCTCTGGAGGAATTAAATCGAAGGCTAGAAAAAAAGACAAGAAATGGAAGAACACTTAAAAACAAAAGTGTTGCTGAAGAAAAGCATACAGAAAGGATTCAAAAAAAAGAATGAACAGAACAAAAAAGAAAGGGAATGAAAAAAATAAAACAATGTAGAAAAACACAGTAGAGGAACCTGGGAAAGAAAATTTACAAGAAAGACAAAAGAAAAATATCAAGAATGATTAAAGAAAACAAATGCTGAAAAATATGAGAAGGAAAGAAAGGGTAAGAAAAAGATATTTCTGTTTTCTCCGCAAATTTTCACTCACTCGTTTGACCTAAACATGAACTTTAATAACTATTTAGGTCACCTTTGAAATTTTTTGCAATTGACAGTTATAAGCCTTTGTAGGTAAGATAAAAAGTAATTGGTAAACTATACAAAGAACAGAAATCTGTCACACAGTACATTAACTATTAATCTTAATCATTAATATGCTTATTTTTTATTTTTGGTATTGATAGAAAACAATAGTTATTTCAGGATCTTAAAGAAAACAACAGTTAAACATGATCAATTTGTACATTCTTAGAGATACTAATGAATGCTGAATAAAATAATAACAATGAAAAGTAGCTTGAAAATAATTTCAAATGCAAATGAACACATTTTTAAACCTTAATTTGACATATAAATGGACATAAAGTTTCTACAGGATAATTCTGAAACAAATTATCCTACTCATGTTTTTATATCAGATAAAATTAAGAGAGATATTTACTAACATTTGTAACATTACCAACACATTACTAACATATTCATGCTTTTGTTAGTTTGAGGCTGCACGTCATTTCATTATTTCATTATATGAATATTCAAGTGTTTAGTTATTTACCTGCTAGAAAATGTTAAAATAATTATATTCCTGTGTAGTTATGCTTCTATGAACATTCAAGATTACTTAAAATAGTGTTTATATTAGAGAATGTTTCAGTTAAGTTTCTATCAATTCAATTGGTTTGTAAAGGGCCATGAGAAACCAAACATTTAAAATTTTTTAATTGTGAGAACATGTAAATGACTTAATTACCCACATATAATTAGCTGATACATTGTTGGCACTTTCAGTATTCCACTTTAAAAGATACTGCATACACATGAAAAACAAAATTGCTCTGGAGAAAATTGCAAGTTAATGATTCTTATTCTGTTCTTCTGTGGAAATAAAAATGAAAGGTACAATAAGAGGGTCAGTGACCTAACGTTAAATTGCAGTATCTTTTGAGGGGAGAAACTAAGAAGCATAGCACTGAGTAACCTCTGTATATTTCTGTATATAGTACTTCTGTATATACTTGTAAAATCAAACCCCAGGATGGCAAACTCCAGAGGAGGTCCCATTATGTTGCCAATATTGTTTTAGGCAAGGATTTGTGAATTTTTACCTGATAGCTTGACCTAAAAACATTTTTAACAGTTTGCCAATCATATTCTAATATGTGATTTAATATTTAATATTTTGATAGAATAAAAGAGCAACTCTGATATTTCCCAAGACCTTTCTAAGCCAGTAGTTTTCCTTATATTTTTTGCTGTACATATTGCACTGTTCAATGTTTCTTTTGTTTCTAGATTTGTTCTTTATAGAAAAAAAAAAAAAAGAAAAAGGCTGTACTTAGTCTTCTTTTATAAGACTTTTTCCTAGAAGAAAAACAACTAAACTAAGTTGAGAATCTATTTCATTCAACAGAAAACTTATCTCCAAAGTATCTGTAGTATTTTACATACCAATTAGCAATGTGTAAGAATTACGGACTCAACTTTCTCATTAATATTTAGTGTATTTGGGCACCTGGGTAGCTCAGTCAGTTGAGTGTCCAACTTCGGCTCAGGTCATGATCTCACAGTTCATGAATTCTAGGCCCACGTCGGGCTCTGTTCTGACAGCTCAGAGCCTGGATCCTGCTTCAGATTCTGTGAAATGAATTAAAAAAATTAAAAACAATATTTAGGGTATCAGTCTTTTCTCATTAACCATTCTTTTTGTCTTTTGTTGTGTGTTTCAATGTTTTATTTTTGTAAAATAATCTATTTTCATTGTGCATTCATATAAGTTTAGGAAGCAACTTTTCTTAGTTATTTTAAGTGTTGTTTTGAGAAAGACAGAGAATGTACACAAGTTGGGGGAGGGCCAGCAAGAGAGGGACAGCAAGAATCTCAGGAAGGCTCTGCGCTGTCAGTGCAGAGCCCAAAGATGGGCTCTATTCCATGAACTGTGAGATATGACCTGAGCCAAACTCAAGAGTCAAATGCTTAACTGACTGAGGCCCCCAGGCACCCTTTCTATTTATTTTAAAAAAGGCTCTGTGGAATTTTTATTAGGGTTGGTTTTAATCTATGGACAAATTTCGGTAAAACTGACGTCTTAGTAGGATTGTTGTCCAATCCTTGAACATGGTGTGTCTCTATTTGTCATCTTTCGTGTCTAGGGGGTATTTTGTCATCTTTCGTGTCTACAAAAGTATATACAGAAATATACAGAGGTTACTCAGTGCCATGCTTACAATTCTATGTTTTGCACATATTTATAATTTATTTTTAAGTATCAATATTTGTTGATGGCATATATAAATAAAATACAATTGTATATATAATTGTACATGTATAGAGTCATGTATGTAATTGTGTAGGCAATATATGTGAATTTATTTGTGTATATACATACAAAGAGAAAGAAAGGGGTCATGTTTTACCGTAATTGTATGCTATTTTAGAGCATTACAAGAGGATAATTCAAAAGTTTGTTAAAATACCATTTAAGAAAGTTGTAAATTCATAGATCACAGTCTTTGAATATTGTTTTATTAATTTTGTCTTTTAATCTTGGAAATAGAAATATTAAAAAAAACGATCCTCCTCCTGAGAAGCAACATTTCTTTTTTTATTAGTATGTATAATTGAGAAATGCATAAAATGCATGCTGATTAATCTGTGACCATTCAGAAATAAAAGGGGATATTCTATGTTTCATGTGTTTTTCAATATACCTGTCATATTTATCTGAAAATGTGTATTTGAAATGTGTATTTGAAAGTGTACATTTGACCTCTGATTCATTTCCACATGTATTATCATCATATTAAGGAAGCATATTGGCTTGTGTTGTAAATTCTGTCCTCTCTTGAGCTAGCCTGATACTTGCTATCATATAATGTTTACTTCTCTTTGTGAGAGCTTTCTGACTACTCACAGTGATGTTAGCTCATTGCTATACCATGTGATATTTCTGAGAATGCCCCAGTTTCCGCCATTCCTGTTTCCTGACCAGCTGAATGTAAAACAGTTGTTCTTTACGTAATGATATATTCTGTTAGGTACATAAAACAACATCCAGACATAAGTACTGAGCTTCTGCCAGGAAGGTATTCTATTCTCGGTGTGAACAGATAGAGAAAATAATACAAAAAAGGTTATTTTATACCATGGTTCTTTGGTTTCTCATCTTAAGGTACAGTGTTACTCCAAGTTTCAGTATTTTTACTCCTTGTCATGGGCATTATTATTGGAAATTATGAAAAAATAGGGAGGAACAAGTTATAAGATACAGATATGGGTACTAGTTAAGAATATTGCCTTAAATTTTAGACTTAGGTTTGAATTCATTTGTACATCTTACTACTTGTGACAACTTTGGACAACATTTTAAATCTCTCTGAATGTTTCAATATCTATAAAGCAGAGATAAGAGAAGTACTAAGTTTATTACTTTGAGGATTATTAGAGGCAATAAATGTCAAATGTTTATCACATTGTATACCAATACATATTACTTACTTTTTATTTTTAGCTATTTTTCAAAAAGACTTTATCAGGGTCTCCTGAACAGATTTAATTTTATTTCAGAAACTAGATGTCTTGGAGATTTACCAGTTATCCTTTCCTGTATAACAAATTACCACAAAACTCTAAGGCTTTAAACAACCAATTTACTTACTCATAATCGTGTATGTCAGCACTATGGAATGGGCACAAAAGGGCCGGTCTTTTGCAAGCTTTGGCTGGCATCACGGGTAAGCCATAGTCATCTTGTGACTCTACTGTAGCTGGATGTTCTAAGACAGTCTTAAGATGTCTGGTGTTGGTTGGTGGCTGTCAACGGTAGCTCTAGAGGAACTCAGCTAAAAGGGTCCTTAGTGTGACCCGTAATCCTTCAATCCAGTGAATAGGGATCATTTGCATGGCAGCTTAAGAACCAAGTGCCAAGAAGGTGAGAGTAGAAACTTCCAGTCCTCTTGAGGCCTAGCATCTGAATTCTTCCAGTGCATGTCCACTGCATTTTGTCAGTCAATACATCTTACATGACCAATACTGATGCCGCAAGGTGGAGAAATAACCTCCATGCCTTGGCTAAGAAAAGCAGCACGAAAATTCCATAGCAAAGTGAAAGGAGGAATTTGTAGATATTTCCTGCTTCAGTTAAATACACAAGCTTTATGTCTTAGGCTCTGTTTCACAGATTATATTTACCGGACTCTTTATGCTAACAAAATATTTACCAGTTCTCTATTCTCTACCTCAACAGAGTATCTCTAATGTTTTCTGAAAATGCCAGAAAATTCATGAAGATCTTCTTCCTAATAGAGGTGAGAGGGTATTAGTTGGTACTGGTAGAGTATTATTAAGAATATTTAGGGGTGTCTGGGTGACTCAGTCAGTTAAACCTCCAACTTCAGCTCAGGTCATGATCTCACAGCCCCGAATCAGGCTCTGTGCTGACAGCTCAGAGGCTGGAGCCTGCTTCAGATTCTGTGTCTCCCTCTCTCTGCCCTTCCAATCTCATGCTCTGTCTCTGTCTCAAAAATAAATAAAACATTTAAAAATTTTAAAAAATTGAAAAAAAGAAAATTTAGGTTTTATTTTTTGTCGAAAATAACCTCATTCACATCTGCAAGGATTTCTTTTATAGAAGTTTTATGTAGTTGTATACAAGGAAAATGTTGAAACAAATGAAAGCTTTTAAATACAAATTGTAGTAAACATATCATATTTAACACTCTGACCCAGTAAATTGTCTTTGCATCTACACAAATATTCTGTTAGAGAATGATAATTGTGCTGTTTTTGTTTTTGTTTTCTTTTCTTTTGACAATTGTATTTTTGTGGTCTCTCTCTGCTGATACTTTTTCTGATTTTTCTAGGATCAAATTATCCTTCTTGAAAAGTTTTTATTTAAACTCCAGTTAACATACAGTGTAATATTAGTTTCAGGTCTACAATATAGGGATTCAGCACTTCCATACAATACCTGGTGCTCATCACAAGTGCACACCTTAATCCCCATCACTCCGTGAACCCATTCCCCACCCATCTTCCCTCTGTTAACCACCAGTGTGATCTCTATAGTTAAGAGTCTATTTTTCTATTTTTCTTCTCTGCATGTTTTATTTCTTAAATCCCACATATTATATGGTATTTGAAATCATATGGTATTTGTCTGTCTTTGACTTAGAAAATGAAAGTGTACTTTTGAAATATGTACGTTATTTCACAATTTTAACTATAATGCCTCTTTATTAAAATTTAAAGAATACAACATTTTTCAGTAACTTAACTATTGAGAGATAGCCATAACTAGGATGCTATTTAAATAGCCTTTAAAATTTCAGACTCTGTACGTTTCAGGTTTTATTTAAAGTTCAGTTAACATGCAGTGTAATATGTAACATGTTTCAATGTAACATGCAGTCTATATCTTGCTACTCTTTAAGTTTAGAATCCTTTAATGTTCTACATATCTCTCTGTTATAGCACTTTCATTGTTATAATTCTGCATTTGAGGAATACGCCTTACTTCCTCTACAATGAAAGCTTTCTCTGTTAAGCATGTATTTCCTCTGTGATCATCACTGTTCCCTGTGCCATGCATAAAGCTAACAGATAGTAGCACAAAGTATATATACTTCTTATAAATGTTGAATTAAAACACAAAATTAGTACTTTAAACCCAACTTTTTTCTTTTGGAACTTGAAAACAACTTTTATCTTCCTAAAAAAGAAATGTTTGGTCATTAGCAAGCATCTGGTGGCCTAATGGAATAATGGTCCCAGTTCTCTATAATGAAGGAATAATGAGCTACTAAGTGGTTTAGGTTTGTAATGTATTTCTCAGTACCAGGACACCAAGCTGCTGCTTGTTTTCCTGCAGTTTGGTGGTGAATGGGAAGCACAGAAGGGCAACTGGCTTTTTTATCTTTTTTTAGTAATAGGACAGTCATTACTACCTTTCTGTTGTTCTCCTTTTCTTGTCAAGGGCAAGCCTCTTGACTCTGTACATTTGCTACTTATTCCATTTAATAGTTGTGGTCAAGCAGAAATCAGGCTGGATATGACTTGTGCACTTGAGCTTTCCACACCCTATTTACCAAAACACAAATTGATTTAACCTTTGACATGCTTTCTTTGCTCACCCAGTGATGTGACAGAATCAGTAACTCTAAGGAGCTCCACAGGTTACAGCATGAGAAGAGATGGAGGCCAAGGAAGGCTGTGTCCAATTTGAGTTTCCAGCTTGAAAATCTCTGCCCCAAAAGTGAGAATGTTTTTGGCTTCATGAATATTTTGAAATTGTTATTATGTCAGACAGTAGTGTCCATGAAAAATTATAATATAGACAGTGGGGTATAATATAAGTGGTATCCAGGATGACTTATAAAAAATAAGTCAAGGGCACATTTTAGAGTCATGTATCAACCATATGTGCCACATGTCAAGGAGTTCATGAACATTGGGTAATATTCCTCTTAACGTTTTTTTTTTTATGAAAACATTAACTTTGGTTCTTCTGGAGAAATGATCCTGGATAAAGAGCTTAGGAAAACACCTCTCATTCTATACCACTTCTTCTTACATTATAATATTGTCTAACCTCAACATGGCTAACAATCCCATATGGTATATAGACAGCCAGTACACTGGGAAGAAGTGCCACTCCATCACATAACATTGCGTGGTTTTAACTTTAATATCTCATAGTTAACTGCCTGGCTATTCTCATATATATGAACACATTCCTGGAAACGCAAGCAAAGAATCAACGCAAAACAAACACGAATAATCCCTTAAATTTATTTTTACATTACATTATGGATCAATTACACTAGATAAGTTAAATAGGCAAGGTAAACTTTATCACCTGTTGTAATAAGGGAGAGAGATTGAACTCGGGTCCACTAAAAGTTGAAAGAGTATATTTTATTTTATTCTATTTTATTTTATTATATTTTGAAGAATTTTTTAATGTTTATTTTGATACAGAGAGAGAGAAAGAGAGAGAGATCGTGTGCAAGAGCATACACAAGCAAGAGCAGGTGAGTGACAGAGAGAGAGGGAGAGAGAGAATCCCAAGCAGGCCCAACACTGTCAAGGTGGAGCCCATCCTTGGGGTTCAATCTCACAAACCACAAATCATGACCTGGGCTGAAATTAAGAATCAGTTGCTTAACCAACTGACCCATCCAGGTGCCCCAGTTAGAAGAATTTTAAGCATACGGTCATTTAGTAGGAAACCAGTAGATTGTTAGAGGGGAGGTTGGTCAATGTGATTAGGCCATCAGTGTTTGCAATCGGTGATTTTAGAAGTTAGGTCCTGACCCTCCATCAAGACAGGAAAATAAAGGCTATCTTCCTTAAGGATTACATTTTGAAGATGGCTCTAAGGTCCTTGAGAAGGAATGTTCTGGGTTGTAAAATTGGCAAAAGGCTGAAAGATTTATACCCCAAGGAGCTAAGGAAGAATTACTATTGCAAGTTTTTTTTTTTAAATAAATGCTTTAAGAAAAGGGAGGTCAGAGGCCTGTCCATGGGGAGGAGACCAGTCTGAAGTTCAGTCAAGCTGAGGGGACTATTAAGCCCTCTTAGTTCATTGTAGCTGCTACTTTTTTAAAAAATTTGGATAGAAAGGATACGTCCAATGATCAATTACACTGGACAAGTAAAAATGATCTGAAAATGAAGTTCTTAACAAAAAATTAGAGTGATATTCACATATTTTAGTATTTTATCGATAATCTAAAATATTTTAAGCAATATTTCTATGAACATTTATTTTAAAAGTTGCATTACTATACAAAACTGAAATTTACTTTGGCCTTCCTGTGAAAGTCAAGATTATAAATAATTAGATACAGAGAATTTACTCAGAATATTACAAAACTTATGTCTCTTGAATCTTGTTAATAATGAGAATATCTGCTTTGTATATCAAAATTATTTTAAATTTTAAAATTATAGTCATATACATAATCATTTTTGTAGACTCTATTTCCTCATAAAGATAACATATTGGCATTTCTCATAAATCTGGTAGCTCACAGAAGAACAGAAATATTATCTAATTTAAAACTAAATTGGTCAATGGACTGAAATACAGTATATGTATAACACCATGAAAATCCATAACTATAAAATCATACTCATAAATCCATTTGCTTCTGGTTGAGACACTAATGATGAAGACAATATAATAGCCTCAAAATAATATACATTTACTTTTTATTATATGCTAAACCCTCTCCTTAGTGCTTTATGTGTATTTGAAATAAATGATCTTTTATTCTTATTATAGGTGAGGAAATTGAGGGGCTGGGAGGTCATGAAAAATTTCCAAAATCTGCTAAGTGGCAGAGGAAGTGATTAGTCTCACGACTAAAATAGAAATCATTATTACCTACCCCAAAGTGATCTCCCCATATTTTATATCTTAGTGGATAATGTTACTGAGTATTCTTTTGCTCATTGAAATCATGGGTTTTACACTGACTTCTTTATGTTATGCCCATCTCCAGTCTTCTAGGTCTAGTTGAGTCTATCATCTTAATAAGTTCTTAGATTCATTCATATTTTACCACCCTCTTGCTTTTAATAAAATCCAGGCTCTTGACTGCATTTTTACAGTAACTTCCTATTAAATTTTCTTTCCCCATTCTTGTAACCTCTTCTTTTCATTAATTACTCCAAAAATATTTAATATAAACTGCATGCCCTTAAGTAAATATTTATTGAATAATAACTATTGCATTGCTTTTGGCTTACATATTGCCAAATGCCTTAGAATAATAACAGAGAATGTGGGTCAAATGACACAGTGATGGAAAAAGTGTTTGCAAATTTAAGTAACACAGTTGGGGAAAATCTGACTGAGATATTGAGGTTTGTGCAAACACCTAAAGTATCTGAGGGAACGATCAAGTGATTTAATGTGATTCCAGGAGAAAGGACAACAATTGAAGTCCATTGCTAATAGTGTGTCTTTTACTCTGAAGTGGGATGGAATGTTTAAGGGCAAAGGAATGACTTAATAATATTCTAATCTTAACAAGATGTTGCAAATCTTACTTGCATGTTGCAGAAAGACCAGAGGGGATGTAAGCAATAATATAAATTAAAATAAGAGTCTTAAGGACACCCGTGTGGCTCAGTCAGTTAAGTTTCCAACACCTGATTTTGGCTCAGGTCATGTTCTCATCATGAGATGGAGCCCCCTGTTGCGCTCCATGATGAGCCTGCAGTCTGCTTAAGAATCTCCCTCTCCCTCTGCCCCTCCCCCGCTTGTGTACTCACACACTCTCTCAATAAATAAATTAATTAATTAATTAATAAGAATCTAAACTCTTCCTGTTGAAGATAAGAAAAGAGACTTCCCTGATTTTCTTTTCTTGAAGCACTAACTTAACCAACTATAAGTTCTCAATATTTTTTTTTGAAAGAGAGAGAGGCAGAGGATACAAGTGAGCAATTGGTAGAAGGAGAGAAAGAATCCCAAGAGGGGGAGAGAGAGAGAGAAAGAGTGAAGGAAGTGGAGCTCACCCAAAGCAGGGATCAGGGTGATTTGATGTAGGCTTTGAGCTCACCCAATGTGGGACTCAAACTCATGAACTGTGAGATCATGACCTGAGTCAAAGTCAAATGCTTAATGACTTAGCCACCTAGCTGCCCAATTCTCAGTAATTTTATTCTAAGTAATTTTTTTTGAGAGATAGATCATGCGAATGAGGCAGGACCAGAGGGGAAGAAAGAGAGAAAATCTGAGTTGGGCTTTGATTTCAGTCAGGAGATCACCATCTCAGCCAAAATCAAGAGTGGACACTTAACAAACTGAGCCACCCAGGTGCCCCGGTAAGTAAATTTTTGAATTATTCATTTGTCTCTGAAATATGTAATTCATTTTTTAAAGATAAAGCTCTTTTTTTCTTTAGTTTAATGAACACCCAGTAATGTCTTTCTCAAGGACCTACGTACCATCTCTTTGAAATCATCAAAAAGTTTAGGCTCCCTACCATTGAGTTTCAGTGGGGAGCTAAGTGCCTAACTTGAAGCACCTTGCTTGTAGCTATAAAAACCACCACCTGTTGTAAAGATATGGGAAATTTATTCTTCCTAAGGATAAACGAATTAGTGAACAGAGAGCCATCTCAGTTACCAGGTGAATCTAGGATGAACTGCATGTGACAGACGATGCTGTAATTTGTCTTACTTGATGACTAGTCGTTGTTTATCATGAACACTTGAATGTAATGAGTTGTATCTATTTGGCTATAAAAGGATGAGATTTCTTTCATCTTTGCAATCTCTTAGAAAAGAGCTCTCATTATTCACATCAGATTCTAGCTTAATACTCAGATAAATAAAGAAGACATACAGAAAGCAAATAACATTTGACAATATGCTCAACAGTATATATCAAGGGGGAAATACAAATTAAAACAACAACGAGATACCACTACACACCCACTAAAATAGCCGAAATCCCAAACACTGACAAGCATCAAATGCTGTTAAAGATGTGGAATGACAGAAAATCTCATTCTTTGCTGGTGGGAATATGAAATGATACAGCCACTTTGGAAGACAGTTTCTTGGTTTCTTAACAAAACTAGAAATACTTTTACCAAACAATCCAACAATCAGACTCTTCAAATGAATTAAAAATACTTCAAGACAAAAACTTACATATAAATATTTAAAATAGCTTTATTCATAATTGCCCAATCTTAAAAGCATCCAAGATGTCCAAGTTGGTTAATGAAGTTTGGTACTTCAGACAGTAGAATATTATTTCGTGCAAAAGGGAAATGATTCATCAAGTTGAGGAAATATAAGTGCATATTACTAAATAGAGAAGCAAATATGAAAAAGTTATAAATGACATGATGCCAACTATGACAAAACGATTTAAACAACAAAAAGAGCAGTGATTTCTAGGAGTTAGTGGGTAGGGGGAGATGAACAGGCAGAGCACAGGTGACTTTTAGGGCATTTTTCAAAAGAAATGAAAACTTAGGTTCATACAAACATCTCTCTGTGCATGTTTTTAGAAACTTTGGGGGTGCCTGGGTTGGGCTGAGCAGCCAACTCTTGATTTCCACTCAGGTCATGATCACATGATCGTGGGGTCAAGCCCTGTGATGAGTATAGAGCCTGCTTAAGATTCTTTCTCTCTCTCTCTCATTCTGCCCTCTCTCTCTCACACACTCTCTCTTTCTCTCTAAAATAAAAGGAAGAAAAAGAAAAAAAAGAAGGAAGGAATGAAGGAGGGAAGTAAGGGAGGAAGGAAGGAAGAAAAGAAAAGAAAGAAAAAGAGAAAGAAGGAAGGAAGGAAAGAAGGAAGGAAGGAAAGAAAGAAAGAAAGAAAGAAAGAAAGAAAGAAAGAAAGAAAGCAAGCAAGCAAGCAAGAAAGAAAGAGAAAGAAAAGAAAGAAACTTTGTTCACAATTCCAAATCAGGGCACCCAAGTGCCCTTCCATTGGTGAATGCATAAATAAACTATGGTGAATCCATCCAGTGAAATATTACTTGAATAATAAGGGGCAAACTCTTGAACACTCTAAGAAAGAAATCTTAAATGTGTCCCAATTCAGGGAAGCCTTCTGTGCCTACATGCCACCTGATTCCATTTTTGTGTAATTCTACAATTGACAAAACTACTAGGGAGAAGAAACAGATCTCTGGTTGCCAGTGGTGAAAAGTGGGGAAAAGGCTTGACTAAAAAGGGTCAGCACAAGGGACACTTTTTGAGGGAACTTTTTGTATTTTTATTGGGCAGATGGTTATATGACAGTGCTTTTATCAGAATTCATAGAATGACACACACATGTATATGAGAAAGAATGAACTTGTAATAAACGCACACACATATACACACACAGAAATAGTGTGGGTTCTTTGTGTCAACTTTTCCTATTTTTTAGGAAAAGGCTATAAATTACTTTTTTACCCATTGATAAATAATTATGGCTTATATTTGAAACATTCTGTAGCCTAAACAAAGGAGAAGTACTAGTCAAATGCAGAGTTCATTGCCTTTTAAAGTGTAATGTCCTTATTGAACATTGTATTTCAATTGCTTTTATAAATGTACTCTCTCAAGAACAGGTTTTTACTTTAAGGCTGTTTTGTTCACCTTATATACTTAGAATGTAACATGGTGTTTCAAGAGATGGGTGAAGCTCAGTGTGGGTATCTCAAGAAGTCAAGGTTTATGTGTGCACTGACTCTGGAAGTGAACACACCAATAATTTTATCATATAGTTGCTGCTGAGAAGAGAGAAACTATGTTCAGATGAAAGGGGATGGAGAGGAAATTTTCACTTCATAGTCTTCTGTGCATTTGGAATTTTGTAAAACATGTTATGCTTTTTTTTAAAAAAAGACAATAGGGTTTTATTTTTAAAACGTAGTTAATGGAACCTCAAGCAAATTACAATCCTGATGCCATTTTAAACATATTGACCTGAAACCTCAGATATAAGATGATAATTTTGCAAAAATCTAGTACTAAGAATTGAGAAATCCATATCCTAGAACAGTATGTTATATTGTACTTTCAAGAAATTTCCAGTAAGAGGAATGATTGTTAGAACTGTAGGAATATGTGAATGTAAGCATTTGGACACAGGAGCCAGATCACAAAGGGGTTTATACCGCATGCTGAATTGTTCCTATTTCAGCGTGAGGGTGATGGGCATCACTGACGCAGGCCACGTGAAAATGACGTAATCTGGGGTGCCTGGGTGGTTCAGTGGGTTAAATGTCAAGCTCTTGGTTTCAGCTCAGGTCATGATCTCATGGACTGTGAGTTCGAGCCCCACATCAGGCTCCGCACTGAGCTTTGTGCCTGCTTGGGATACTTTCTCTCTTTTTCTGCCCCTCCCTTCTCTCTCTCTCTCTCCCTCTCTCTCTCTCTCAAAAATAAACAAACAAAAATAAAGTTAAAGAAATGACATAATCTGGTTTGTCTTTATAATGAATGATCCAGTCATGGTGAAAAGGATGACCATATTATAGTAGTCTGACAGTGACAGGAAGATTAATTTAAAATGTAGAAGTCCAGTCAAATCAAGAGGAGAGCTCAGCTGTTAACTTATTAGTGTTACATATAGTTAGGTATTTAGTGTAATTATTTTAATATATTAAATGTGATTATGAGACACAACACAGAGATATTTAATTTTTTTAATTAGTACCAAATTTCAGAACTACAGAAGCAATTACCTTAGATATTCTAAATAACAGCAATTGGTTTATTCATAGCATTTTGTTCTGTTGATTTCTGAAATTCAACTGAATGTGTTTAAGATTATACTACTGAATCATTAATATATCTATGTATCTACCTAAAGATACATATGTAGGTTTATACCCATATTTGTAGATATATATTTTTAAAAGTAACATTTATTATTGAGGGACAGAGCATGAGCAGGGGAGGGGCAGAGAGAGGGAGACACAGAATCTGAAGCAGGGCTCAAACCCATGGACTGTGAGATCATGACCTGAGCAGAAGTCAGATACTCAACCGACTGAGCCACCCAGGCGCCACTTGTAGATACATATTTTAATAATCTGGTGATTTTTGTATTAACCTCATACTTTCTTTTAAATGTTCACTTTCTAAAAGTTCTGGGGAAATTTGAGCAAGACAGTTGGATATTTGCAATCACCTATGCTTCTCCACTTTCCCATTACCCAGTGACTATCAGTTGTTAACGTCACATGCAAACACCAACTGAGAAGCATTCACACCAAGGATAATCTAAGGGAATAGTTTCTTCCACTAGAAATGGGAGGGCATTTTGTTTCCTCACACATGCACCCCCACCTTTTACAGGTCTTACCAGACTGAAGGCATATGGTTCAATTTTCAATATAAATACGCCAAATTTTCCTGTGAGCATGATGTTCCTATTAAATATGAAATTTTCAATGTCTTTAATAGTACAAATTGTCTAAGCCCCCCCCCCCCCCCCGTTGCTGGGCAAATCTTGGTTTCCAGAAGGCCCATGCAGTGTTTCAGATTAAACCACCTACTAAAGCTCTATGCACAATGGGGTAATTTTTGGCGTATGCATTAAGGCACCAATAACCTTTCTCCATGAGAGCACTTATTACTCTTGTACTTCGGAATCCTTCCAGGAGGCCAGAAAATGTGAATAAGACTTTCTGTGGAATAAATCCTGGTAATGTCTAGGAGGTAGAAGATGACAATTCAGCAGAAAACAAGCGTCAGCCTAAAAACACAAATACACTTGGAACAGATTGCTTCTGAGGCCCTGATGTTTGATGTCCTCAACTGTCAAGTATTTTCTTGTTAAAACTTTCATAAGTTTAAGGTTGAGAGAGAGAAAGAAACAGACAGACTGGCTGACTGACTGACAGACGGATTTAACTTTAAAAACTGTAGGCACCTTGCCCTGATTACTGCAACCAAGTGTTCCTATCACTTTGTTTTAGGAATTACTTTGTATTACTTTGGTTGTCTCCTTTCATGAAAAGACCTGGGTGGCACAGTTGCAGTCAGTTAGTCTCTGACTCTCAATCTCAGCTCAGATCCTGATCTCACAGTTGGTGAGTTCGAGCCCCACACTGGGCTCTATGCTGATGGCTGGAGCCTGCTTAGGATTCTGTCTCTTCTTTCGGCCCCTGCCTCACTTGTGTGGGCCTGCACGTGCACTCTCTCTCTCTCTCTCTCTCTCTCAAAATGAGTAAATAAACTTAAAAAAAAAAGTCAAACTGCTACTCCAAGTTAATAGGCAATTTGAAACAGTTTCCCAACAGTTGACAACTGATTTCATCTTTTTGGAAATTGAGAACCTCTTTGATGTGTTTATATTTTTCTTTAATTAAAAAGTGCAATCATGAATTTTCAAATTTACATTTGAGTACTTCTAAATAAATTTCACTTAGGAAATTCTGCTTCCGGCTAGAAAGTAAACAAAGGAGGGAAATGCTGAACTCTCATGGATAAATAATTTGCCCCATTTTTTCCTCTTGACATAATTTTTGGTTCTTGCTTGCATCCTCAAAATTTCTCATCTTTATTGGAAGAATAGAGCTGGATTAAAAAAATGTTTACGTATTTTTGAGACAGAAAGAGATGGAGTGTGAGTGGGGGAGGTGCAAGGAGAGAGGAAGACACAAAATCTGGAGCAGGCTCCAGGCTCTGAGCTGTCAGCCCCCAGCCCCACGCAGGGTTTGAACCCACGAAGCACGAGATCATGACCTGAGCCAAAGTCAGGAGCTTAATCAACTGAGCCATCCTAAACTGGATACTTTTTTGATTAAATGAAAGAAATAACTAAGCTGACTACTTTAAAAAGGACAAAAGAATATGTTACAGAAAGATATTATTGAAGTCTGTGATGGCTTCCTTCAAGGATTCAAGGACTGGGATATGAGGCAGGGGTCAGGTTAAAGAGAAAACAATGAGAGAGTGAACATAAACTGGAAAACTTGTAAGATAAGACACCTTGAATAAAAAAGTAGAAAAAATATTTTTGAGGAACAAATAGCATAATATTTGAAATTTTGGGATGACATAATGACTCTAGACAATCTAATTTTAGCCCTTTGGGGGAAATGTTAATAAAATTCTAAATTACATGTCTGTTTTAGATGTATGCCAAGTGTCTGAATGATCCCCCAAATTAAGAACTTCATATTAATTTTATTATATTTATTAAATGCTGTTTCAGGGGTGCTGTGTGGCTCAGTCAGTTAAGCATGGACTTCGGCTGAGGTCATGATCTCATGATCTGTGGGTTCGAGCCCCACATTCAAGCCTGCTTCAGATTCTGTGCCTCTGTCTCTTTCTGCCCCTCCCTCCCTCTCTCTCTCTCTCTCTCTCTCTCTCTCAAAAATAAAAAAACAAAAAATAAAATGAATGCCATTTCAAAGCTTTATCTTATTTTGTAAAACACTTATAACTTCCACAAATTCTGTATAAGAAAACACCAAGCTACTCTTTACATTAAACATAATTTCAGATTTTAAAGTGCCTACTCTCTTACCTTGCAGTTTCTCTCAACAGCCACAAAGAAGTATATATCATCTTGCTTTACCGTGAATCGCTAATTTGCAAAAAAACTTTTAAAAACTTCTCCATCCCAAAGCTAAACTACTGAAATCTTCTAAACTACAAATAGTTACAATGAATGAAATATGCAACTATATATAAAACTACATATAACACTCTACATACACTCACATTTATTCACACACACACTTTTCTTGAATATCATTTATTCCTATATTCTTTCTGGTTTTTTTTTTTTTCTGTTGATACTGCTTAAAATGTTAAGTACATAATCCCATCAAATAAATACAGCTATTTTTACTTATTAGTGTGTCATGGCAATATATGTGACTGGTTTAATTAATGTTGCATGTTTGCAAGAGTGTATATTTTTAAAATTTCCATTAAGAATATGGTTTGAGCATATTAGGTTTACATTTTGTAATAGTAATTATTTTCAGATGTAAGTCACTAATATCTAAGATTCATCATTATAAAACATGTTTGGATAGTTAAGTAATCTAACTTTATCATTTTTGTGTGATAACTTCAAAATAAAACATCTGATGCAACATTTGTCTCCGTAAAACATACATATTATTAAGTGTAATTCCAATATGCTGGAAAATTCATATCATGGGAATAATTTTTGAAATGAAAACCAAGTTATCAAAAGTCTCTGAATGACAAAGGGGCAGGTGCAAAGAGGCAAATTCGTGGTGAAAATTCAAACACAAAAATAGGTACAGGTTAGTCTAGTGTCTTTGAATGGCTCATAAATATAGATTAATATACAACAACCAGGACTTGTAACCCTGTTAATTCACGTACATGTGCTATTTGCACCTTTGTTTTACCTCTCCTAGAAAAAGTTGATTCCGTTCACATTGAAGAATTACTTCTACACAAACTCCTACTGACTCATTTACGTCAATTACTGGAATATTACTTTCCTTGGGGGCTCTCATATCAGCTGTAATTTTTCATCTATTTACTGTGTATCTCCCCAATTAAGCTCCATGAGTTCAAGGAGCCAAGTCTGATGCCTGGAAATGCAGGGAAGTCAATGCTGTATTTTCTTTTTATATTATTTATTTTGCATTATTCTTTATAAATTATTTCTTCAGTTACCTGAAGTGCTTTTTTAAAGTATTTTTGTTTTGTTTTGTTTTGTTTTGTTTTACCTGGTAAGTACCATGAATTGAGGTTATGGATTATTTCTCAAGAAAAGCTGGAGTCACATAATAAGACCAGCTATGGTACTATTTTTATAAATATCCAAGTAGCCTAAAATTTTAATTTTCATACAATTCGATCAGTAAATTAGATTTTTATGGCTACATATTATCTACAGATTAGAGTAGGTTTCTAATGTATTTTCAACTAGTATAGGACATTGGAGGCAAAAAGCTTAAATTCTGTGTTTCAGTGGTTTGATAAAATAGAATTTAAAATTGACTGTCTTTGTTCAATAGTGGATATGCAGTATTCTATTATTATTTATGTGCTGAAGTTTAATTAGATTGTGGATTCCAATTTAATATTTATTAGTATCATTACTGATTATTGCTGGGACACTTGAGTGGTGCAGTCTTTTAAACATCTGACTCTTGATTCTCTCTCTCTCTTTCCCTCTCTCGCTGCCCCTCCCTTACTCACACTGTCCCTGTTTCCTTCAAAATAAATAAATAAACTTTAAATATTTTTTAAAAAAAATAATACAAAAATAAAATTTATTATTGCTAAAATTAGATAATATAAATTTAACCTATGGAGTTCATTACCATTATAATGTTTTCCAAGTACTATCTTTTGAATTAGTCTTACTCTGCCCTTTATATTGATAAAGAATAAGGGAGTTTAATATCAGGTTAGCAGAACTAACTTTTTATTGGCTAGTACATATTAAAATCTGAGTGAGACTCAGACTTTTGAACATCAGAGCTCATATTTTAACAGCCACACACTTTCAATATTGAAGAACACGTGCAAATTTATTGATTTATTATTATGATACTGCATCTCTTAAAAATGTATAACTTAGGAAAAGAAATACTAAATACCATGAATCTAAGTTTTTTATTTTATTTTTAAAATACATTCACTTTTGATAGTGAAAGTGTCAACAGAATGAAACATATATCCTGGGACTCAAATACTTACTTACATTTTCTTCTAATTCCATTATGTCACATTGTTTAATTGATGAAAATATGTTTTGAGGTGCCTGGGTCTCTCAGTTGGTTGAGCATCTAACTCTTGATTTTGGCTCAGGTTATGATTCCAGGTTAATAGGGATCAAGCCCACACTGGGCTCTGCTGAGCATGGAGCCTGCCTAAGATTACTTTCTCTCTCTCTCTCTCTCTCTCTCTCTCTCTCTCTCTCTTTCTCTTTCTCTCCCTCTGCCCCTTTCCCCTGCTCACTCTCTCTCTTTATCAAATTTTTTAAAAATATCAAAAAAGGAAATATGTTTCAGAGGTCCTTATAGTTTCTTAATTCCATAAATACAGTAAAAAGTATATACCCTATTGTAAAATGTTGATATGTGCATATACTGAGAGGCAGAAAATTATACACGGCAATTTATGTGGTGCACTTATTCAAATCAAAGTGAAATTTATTCAAGGATTTTATTTATACTGTGAAATCTCAAAAGATAAAGAGATAGGAAATTAGTTCTTCTACATTAAGAATAATGATAGCAATTGAATTATATTAAATACTGGAAAGAAAGGTTATAGGTTACACTCTAAATAAGAACAAATATTTATAGTGCAACATTATTCAGATTTATACTGTTTGCATATAAAAGGATATTACTTACCTTTACCACTTAAAACATACTTCCTTTTACAATATTAGCATTGATCTATGACTTGCAATAAAATAAGCTCATAATATGTTGATGCTTACTAAACTACCTGTAAAACAAATTTCTCTGTTTTATCATGATCATCTAAACTGAAGATTATTATAAAGAAGATAAAGCAGGTTAGAAGCCAATTTTATTTTTCTAGAAAATGTTCTTTCCTTTTATAATTAAAGAAAACTTATATTAGCCATGTTGTTACACACAAATCCTATTTTTAAAAATATGCCACACATCAGAGGTAACCTCACTTATCTCTCTCTATGTACTGACCTGTAAAACTATAATAGCCAACATTAATCGGTCTGTATCCTTAGATAAAATAAAGGAATAGAGGCAATGCTAATTAGTATTTTGTTCTCTCGACCAAGGCTAGCAGGAAACTTGAGATCCTTCCTCTGAAAGAACTGAGTTCAGAGATGAAGTGATACCATCAAAAGAAGTGATACCATACAGCCTGGGCTGCATACAGGGCTGTAAAATAGGGAAAGCTGGATAAGAAGTGGGGTCAATGGAGTGAGGGTCTCATATGATAACTTGAGTCACATGTTTAAGAAAGACAGAAAGACAGAAACAGAAAGACAGACCAGTCTACTTATGGTTAAGTGAGGGTTGTTATCATACTAATGGTCAGCCAAAACCAACCTGAAATGCTTAAAGCATAAACTTTCTCTGCAAGAGTCATAAAGGTGTGACAATCAAAGGTACTAACCATTGTTTCTATAATCCTTTATTTTCTTTTTTTCTTCACATGCCAATAAATACATGTTTTTAAAAAGTTGTTAATATGAAAAAAGTTAATACATAATTTTATCTTTTTCTAAATCCTTTCCTTTTTTCTTTTAAATGATACGAGTATTTTCTCTCTGTATAATTTTCATATTTTCCTAAGACATTACAAGGGTTTTTTTTACAATAGTTTATCATCATATTTTGCTGATGAAGATTTAGAAGTCAGTCTGAATTTTGTTCTTTGATTAATAACTGCTTCTCTTTTTCGGTCTCTGCTTTTTCCATCTCCCACTGGATAATTTTTTATTGACCTAAAAAACAACAACAACAACAACTGTGTTCCCAGGCACCTGAGTGTCTCAGTCGGTATAGTGTTAGACTTCGGCTCAGGTCATGATCTCGCAGTTCGTGGGTTTCAGCCTTGCATCAGGTTCTGTGCTGTCAGCTCAGAGCCTGGAGCCTGCTTCAGATTCTGTGTCTTCCTCTCTCTGCCCCAACTCCACTCGTGCTCTGCCTCTCTCTGTCTCAAAAGTAAATAAACTATATAAAAAATGTAAAAACTCTGTTCTGGAACATTGCAAAAATATTTCTAATAATGGCAGACTTCTTTATCCTATTCTAAACTTGATCTATCCATTCAATCACCATTCTTGAGTTAATTTATTAAATATATATTCACTTTAATCATTCAATCATTATTTTTGACTGAATTTATTAGGTATGCATCAACTTATTATCAGGCATCTGCTATATGCCAACCACTGTTAGAGCTGTTAAGAGTATATCAATTTAAAAAAATCTTGCTATGTTGGATCTTACATTCTAATGGCAGAGACAAAAGTTAATGATAAATAAAGAAAAACAATTTAGAGGGTTTTCTATGACAGTAAATGTCAGGTAGAAAGTAAAGGAGGTGTATAGTGTCAGGATTGTTTGCAATTAAATTTGCATCAAATTCATGGAGCACCTGGGTGGCTCAGTTGGTTAAACATCTGATTTTGGCTCAGGTAATGAATTCAACGTTCGTGAGTTCCAGTCCAGCCTTGTGTAGGGTCCTCTGCTGACAGCTCAGAGCCTGGAGCTTCTATCTCTGCCCCTCCCCACTCATGTTCTGTTTCTCTCTCTCCAAAATGAATAAGAAATGTTAATTTTTAAAAATTTGCATCAAATTCAGTTGTGTTGATCCAATAAACCCTCATCAAGAAAATGACAAGAAAATGTTAAGAGCTAAATAAGGTAAAGAAATTATTCCTTTAACTTTGGAAATATTTGTAAAAGAAATAACGTGCAAAACCCCTGATACCAGAGCCTGTGTGGCGGAACAAAGAAAGCTGGGGTCAGATAGCAAGGGCATGGACTATAGGACCGTGTGGACTCTTTAAAAGATTTTGATTTTACTCTGATTGAGCTGAGGGATCACTGGATGATCTTGAGCAGAGGAGTGACATGAGATCTGAATTATTCTATGTTTAATAGGACAACTGACTAATTGTTGAAAAACAGACTGAAGAGAGGAAATGTTTACAGTAGGGGAAGAATAATGGGAAGGTAAATGTAAGAGTAATAAGCCTGATAAGAGATGTTAGTGGCAGTAGAGTTAAAAATAGTCCACTTAGGAACATGTTTTAAAGCTCTGATGACAAGAATTGCAATCAATGTATTATTTTGTTGATTATATCCTTTCTTCTGTGGTTTCTGTTCTTAATTTCTTAACTCCTATTAGTGTTGTGTTGAGTCATTTGGTTTTAGCCTGAATTTTTTATGTTTCCTTGATATTTCCTAATTATTTTATGTTACTCTGTTGTCTCCCTTTATGAATTTGATGATCCTCTGCCATCTGAGTACTCTTAACACATTTTTTTCTTTTTCAATTGCATAAACAGGACAGTTTCCTACTAAGTCTCTTAGATGCATGTAACATCTCATTCAGAGGTCCATGTGGCACAGGAAAACACAGGACATATAAATTAATAGGCCTTGGTGAGAACCTTCAAGCTGAGATAAATATGGAAGTGACCTTGCATTGAAAGGAATTCAATTTCAAAACAACAAATCAATTACTTTCCCCTGATTTAAAAAATCACAATGAAACTCACATCTTCACTGACTTCAGGTTCCTTGTCCAACTCCTTGACCACTTTTTTGTAAATAACACTAAAATTGTGTTTTTCTAACTTAACAGTAAACCCTTCCCTGTTTGGAGAGAGTTTAGATAAATTATCAGGTTAATTTGCTCTCCTGTACACAAAATTACCCATCCATCATCACTGAAATTTTTCAGTGTCAAGAAATTTACTTCTTTCCATAATGATAGGATTGGATTAAAATTGGAAAATCAGGCATTAACTGCATTATTTCAAACATGTTTTCATGTTTTGCAATGATTGTTTCTATATGAGTATGTATAATGCATAATATTTAAATTCTGATCATATAAAATATAACATTTTTGTAATTTGGAGAGATTAAATTGAGTTTATATTGTTTTCATAAGTGTGTTGGTACTTTCTAGAAATAACTGGTTTCATTAATTATTTATTTTCTGTTATCTCATTTGTGTTCTAATGCCCTGGTAGGGTCAACTATATAAGGAAAACTCACTAGCTTCCAGAATAGTGACTGATTTATAACATCTTCACTAGTCTGGGCGGGACCAGTAAATGAAGAATTCTTCATTCTCACTAGAAGAATAAAGAATGAACAATAAGCAAACACAAATCCCATTCCTCGGTGATATGACAAAGTTCAAAACATGACTTAGCCAGGGGTAGTTGTGTGGCTCAGTCACTTAAGCATCTTACTTCGGCTCAGGTCACCATCTTACAGTTCATGGGTTACAGCCCCACACTGGGCTCTGTGCTGATGGCTCAGAGCCTGGAATCTGCTTCGGATTCTGTGCCTCCCTCTCTCTACCCCTCTCTTGCTCATTCTCTGTCTCTCTCAAAAATAAGTAAACATTAAAAAAACTAAAAAAAATGACATAGTCTTCCTTTTTTCTATCCTTTTTTCCAAAAGATAGGCTACTTTTTTTTTTTTAATGACCAGAGCTATCCCATGAATGTGGAACTTTACATGCAGATAGTGTGGATATTCTGGGGTGTGTTCTTGATTGACCCAAGATGCCTTATCCCTGAAGCATCTTCATAATCACTTTCTTGGCAAATGCATAGTAGACTATAGATAGACCTACTCCTACAAAAAACCATGATAGTCAGGTGACATATGGTCCCTGCTTAAATTGGCAAAATTTCATGACTTTTGTCCTTTAATTCTTCACATCAAAATAGGAAATAGTCCCAAATTAGTCTTTTTATACTGTTTTTCAGAGTAATTGCCAATTATTTGTTATCATTTATTGAATATACACAAACTTCTTTATAGTTTCCCTGAAGAGTTTTTTTTTAAATACATATAATTTTTCCCAGGATAAATCACATTCATAATTACATAATCATTGCTTAAGAGTTCTCTAATTATTTCCTATCTATGTGTGTTATTGTATTTACATGCAGCTTTCAGAAATAGAGACCTCAAATCAAATAAGGTACAAATGTATTTTTCTCTCTTCTAAATGTTTTGAAATAAGCAACCAAGGGCTGATATGTGAAAGCTGTTGTGTATCATACTACCTGCATGTGGCCTCTGAGCCAAACTGACAGCTAGACCCCCAGCTAGGGTATATCGATTCCAGGAGGCTTGCAGAAGAAGGCATGATGAATAAAAGCATCAAAGTGTGCACATAAATGCTTTTAAAGAATAGTTCTCAATTTTTCACTGGATGCTTCTGCTTATATTGGCCACTGCTTGATCACAGGAATATTGCTAGCAATAAAGGAGAATGAAAAATACAGCCTTTATACTAAGGATTCATGTTCCTAGCCATTCACCCTGTCTTTCATGGCTGTTACAGTCACTGAAATTGAGCTAATCTCTCAGTCAAGAACCACCTTTTCAAAGATAACGTAAGTACACGTTGACACTGCTGGTATACCAGATGTACGGAAACCAATCATCTAGTTACATGTATCTAGATCTAGTTGGGTACAAACAGATATATGCATGTATAGTCAATGTTTTTATCTATCACATTATTTATTGTTATTACTATTATTTCTGTTATGTGAGAAAAATGAACCTCTGTCTTCAATGTTTCCAGAAGGAATTTTCTCATTAACTCAGTAATTTCCTGTATATTATATGTTCCCTGCCAGTGTATCAATAATCTAACTGCTGTAGTATGGCTAAGGAGAGTATAATTTTAAATTACTAAGGAATTTATTTTGATACTATCCTCAGTTTTACAGGTTTTATTTTTTTAACATTTTTTATTATTTATTTTTGAGAGACAGAGAGAGACAGATCATGAGCAAGGGAGGGGCAGAGAGGGGGACACACAGAATCGGAAGCAGGCTCCAGAATCTGAGCTGTCAGCACAGGGCCCAATATAGGGCTCAAATCCATGAACTGTGAGATCATGATCTGAGCCTAAGTCGGATGCTCAACCGACAGAGCCACCCAGGAGCCTCTGTTTTAGACATTTATACAAAACAAAGATGATATAAAGATGACGATTATATATTCAAACATGTTTATATCTCCACTTAATTTTCAAATTCTTTCCACATGTATTTCACTTTTTTCATAGTTTTTATATGAGTCTGTTATTTTCTTTTTTTTTCAAATATTTTATTGTCAAGTTGTTTTCCATAGAACACCCAGTGCTCTTCCCCAAAAGTGCCCTCCACCATCACCACCACCTCTTTTCTCCCCTCCCCCTTCCCCTTCAACCCTCAGTTCATTTTCAGCATTCAATAGTCTCTCAAGTTTTGTATCCCTCTCTCTCCCCAAC
>NC_043704.1:23001316-23023283 GCF_006229205.1 Suricata suricatta
GCCAAGCTCCGCTGATCTAGGCACTGTAGGCCACTCTAATGAGTCCGATCTCCTTGGGCCGCAGTTGAGTCGAGTTGTATTTTCCAGACCAGCCTCGGTTCAAAGTTCCAGTCCATGCACGTTTGCACTACCACAGATGAAATATATTTGTTTTGGTGGCTGGCTTCTTCGGGAGAGGAATCAGTTTGTCTTGGCTCAGGCAGGGATTTCGGCTGCCCCTGCCTGAGGCGAAATGAGCAGCAGTAGGTGAAGTGCGCACCTTCACAGACCCAGCTGCGGAGTCCACACCCCCAGCCAGGATCACGATTGCAATGGGGGAAGGAGAAAGAAAAAAAAAATTGAGACTCTCTTGCCTTCGGGTAGCTGTTGCTCAAGGCGCTGTGCGCTGCTGGAAATGAGCTGGGAGCTCCAGCAGCCCAGCGCGCGCCCAAGCCTCCACCCGCTGCCGACTCCCTCTTGGGGGTCGCGAAGGTGTGGGCCCTATCTTTTCCGGTGGGCACCCCGGATTCGGGATTCGCACAGCCAGTGCAGGGAGCGAGATGCACCGTGGAAATGAGATGCGTGTTCCGTTCGCAAAACCGAGTTCAGGTGCGCGCGCCCCTGGCGCAGCCTCTCACGGTACCGCGGCCCGCTCCCGCTGCCGCCGCGGACGCCTCTCAACGTGCGCCCCCCCCACCCCCCCCACAACCGCCGGGGCGGCTTCTGCAGTGGCTTCTCACCGCGCCACCTCCGTCTCGGGCGCCTCTCAAAGTCCGCACCCCGGGCACAACTGCTGGGGCCGCTTCTGTGGTCGCTTCTCACCGCGCCACCGCTGCCGCTGCAGCTGCTTCTGCTGCTTCCCTGCCGCCACCGCCGCCGCCGAGATAGCTTAGGGCTGGAAGCTGTTAACTTCTTTTGCACCACCCGGATTCGGGATTCTGGGTACCCAGCAGTTATCTATGGAGTGGGTCCCTCTCTCCAAGCGCGGCCAAATGTTCTTTACCTCTTCCCCAGAGACTGTACTATGAGCCTGCTCAGACTCTCTGTCTCTTCCCTTTGTCTCTTGGGCTCTGCACTCGCTTGCCCCGCGTTGGGCTGGGGATCCTGCCTCCCCTGTCCTTCCCAGGCTGGCCCGTTTTCAGATCTCACCAGTTTGCACTCACTCAGGTATCCTTGAGGTTCTGTTCTTTCTGGAGTCCATATTTTCTTTTTCCGCTTTTGCAGATGAGAGTAATATCCTTCTCAGTTCGATTGATGGGGCAGACGGAGTTTACAGAGCTCCTTTCCTCTCTGCCATCTTGGCTCCCTCCCCCGAGTCTGTTATTTTCAACCCATCTATTTAATTAATATAGGGCAAGAAGTAAAAATGCTGCTCATAGGTTCATAGGTAGTGGTAGTATTTATGAATTCACCAAGATAAGACTCCAGGTTCCTTTTTGTAAATATCACCATTCTGCCTTTTTCATTAATGCATTTGTGTATGAGTGCCGATAAGTCTACACATAATACATAATTATTTTGGAGGGAAGGTGAGAGGGGACATGAGCATTGCAATAAAACATACCTAACGCTGTGTATTGCACATCTTATGCTTCACATAGGCAGTTCGCTCTTGCCTGCCCAGCCAACCAACAGCAACACCTTAGACATGCTATTTCAGTTCTCACATTAGTGCTTATTATTTATTTATTTATCTTGAAAATTATTTTTTATTTAATATTCTGCTATCCTGAGTCCCATTCGCACTAGATAATGGACTTCATGAGAACAGGATTTTATCTTTCATGATTTGATTGGGTTTTTTAAAATTTTTTAAATGTTTTATTTTTATTTTTTGAGAGAGAGAGAGAAAGACAGTGTGAGCAGGGGAGGGTCAGAGAGAGAGGGAGACACAGAATCTGAAGACTGGCCCCAGGCTCTGAGCTAGCTGTCAACACAGAGCCCGACACTGGGCTTGAACCCATGAACTGTGAAATCATGACCTGAGCCTAAGTCAGACACTTAACCGACTGAGCCACCCAGGTGCCACTCATGGTGATTGTTAAGTACATAGCTTGGTACATAATATGTTTTTCGGTAAATATAGTTAATAGGAAATCAAATATAAATAGTTTTAGTATAAATACTAATATAAATATTAGTATATATGTAGCCAAACCCAATATTTTCTTATTCTATATTTATATCTTGCACTTATGGGTCTGAATTTGGCCTTGTCTTTGCTTCCTGGAGTATTTCTACAGATTTCTCAGTCCATCAGTCGCTTAGTGGTACCTTCACTGCCTACCTCAAATTTCCTCTTTTGCATGGATTCAAGATGACCTTCATGATACCTACTTCTTACTGAATTGTTCTCCATAGGTAATTTTTTAAATATTATATTTATGCATCTGTATAGTCCTTTTCAGTTTTTTTTATGTTTATTTTGCAGTGAGAGAGAGAGATAGAGCGAGTGTGTGTGTGTGTGTGTGTGTGTGTGTGAGAGGAGGAGGGGCAGAGAAAGGGAGACAGAGGATGCAATGCAGACTCTAGGCTGGAAGCAGACAATCTGATGTAGGGCTAGAACTCACCAGCCCTGAGATCACGACGCTTAACCAACTGAGCCACCCAGACACCTCTAGTCCTTCTTTTTATAGTCATTTCTTTACTGTCCTTCCCCAACTTTGATTCTAGGTTCTTGGAGGAGAAGGGTGCTACTTATGTAAATCTAAATTTTCACTTTATCATATTGCATTGAAAATAGGAAGTTCTTAACTGTATTTTATTACAGATTTCTATTAAATAAATTCCTGTTAAACAAAAATACATTTACAATGGAGCAGATGCTATCTTAGCAGAGATATGTTACCTCAAGGAGCAGCTCTAACTGTCTTAACATAACACCTTATTAGTCAAGATTTTCAGAGAAACAGAGCCAATAAGATGGATATATATGTGTAAAATATATATAGTCTTCCATCTATGAACCAGAGACCCAGCAAAGCTGGTGGTATAGTTCCAGTCTGACCCCAAAGGCTGGGAACCAACAGTGTAAATCCTAGTCCAGATCTAAAGACATGAAAACAAGAGAGGTAATGTCAATTTCAGTCCGTTTAAAGGCGTGAGACTTAAGCACCAATGGTGTCCAGTTCAAGGACAATAGATCAAGTCTCAGTTCTTGCAATCAAATTGAGAGAGAGAGACCAAATTATTCTTTCTTCTGCTTTTATCTTCTATTCAGGCTATCAGCAGATTGGATGAAGGTACCCTGGGGAGGGCACTCTACTTCTCAGCCTATTGAATCAGATCATATTTTTATCCAGAAACTTCACAGAGAGACCCAGAAACAATGTTTAGCCATTTATCTGGGCACCTTGTGATCCAGGTAATTTGACACACAAAACTAGCTGTCACATGCATTTTTATTTACCTTAATCTTTGCTCTAATTTTCTTCTCAAAGTTCTGCACCCCAGTGCCCTCATCACAGAGTCCCCAAAATAAGTGTACAGCCTTTTCTTAACAATGTCGTTTTTAGTTCCATTGTTTGACAACCCTTCTACTACTGCCCCATTAGAAGTATTCTGGCTCATTAAAAAAATATCCAATTAGTTGTTATTATATTATTATTGTCTGTATTAAAGCTACTTACCTCTGAGAGAAACACTAAGATACAAAGCCTTACCAAAAAATTACAATAAATAATTCATCAATCATTGGTTTTTGAGTCCCAAAGGATTAAATTTCAAGAAATAGCAAAGCAGGTCTAACAATTTTATTCATATGATCAGACTAACAATTATCTAATTTGAAGTTAACACATAAAACAAAGCATGAGGCTCTGACATCACTGGTAAATGTATCATGTGTCATGATACAATGAAAATACCTAAACTGCAATTTAGATTACTCATTGTATCTGGTCGATTTCATATACTGAAAGAAACATAATGAAAAGAAACTGGCAAAAGTAATTTCATCATTCTGACATGCACCTTCCCAATCTTCATTAGCAAAAGGTATTTTTAGCCAAGTTTCTCAGTTGTCTTTCATTACATGATTCAGAGAATAGAAAACTTAATTGGCCATGAGTAAATTCTGTGTAAAATAATCCTGGTAGTCGATATAGTGAATAAGTTCTCAATTTTAAGTTCTTCTGCAATGCAAGTTTGTTACTGCTATAAATTCCACTCTTTCAGATTTTCCAATATTTTCTAAAAATTATTAAAAGATGTCATAAGGAAGAAGATACTTTTAAGAAGGTACTGTTAAGAAGTAATCTTTTTAAAAACTAAGAGTAAAAAAGAATTCACATTCAGGTTACTTTAGGCACTGAATAATTTTAGTCGCAGCATTTAAAACAGGGTGCTATGGAACAGTCATAAAAGTAATAAAAAGGATTAATCTGATAAAAGAAATGCAAAAGCTCAAAAATGTGACAAAGTCGTCAAAATTCCAAAACCATCTTTATATTCATCCATTCATTTACCCCATAATTACACAGTGCTTTCCATGTGCTAAGTCTTATGTCAGTGGAGAAATAGCTGAGAATGTTAAATAATTATGCAAATCAAAGGCAGAAATACGTTTTGATAGTCTTTATGAGACAAGAGGTAATATCTAGGCTTCAATGTCTACGATGAAAACCATGAAGAAGGGATACTAAAGCCAGGACTAGAATAATGAAGAAAATATTTTAAGAGGCATAGGGGGCATGCCTGAGTGATTCAGTCAGTTAAGCTTCTGACTCTTGATCTCTGCTCAGGTCATGATGTCAGGGTCCGTGAGTTTGAGCATTGTATCAAACTTTCAGCAAAAAGCCTGCTTATAATTATCCCTCCCTCTCTTGGTGCCTCCCACTTGCTCGCTCTCTTTCTATCTCTCAAGATAAATAAATAAAATTTAAAAAAAAAAAGAAAAAGAGGCAGAGGGAAGAACATGTGCAACAACTAGGAGAGACAGAGTATGGTGCCTGTAACATTTGAACCATGAGGAGTGGATTTGGAGTGTTTCTGAGGAGGGAAAGTGTGAGCTGAGATCCAGGCTGGCTGCCAGGCTTTAGCTTTATCCTAAAAGGAACAGGCAACCATTGATGTATTTATAATCAGTAGTCTTTTATCAGCTTTGCAATTTTAAAATAATTCTAGTTGCCCAGTTGAGAATGCTTTTGGAAATGTCAAGAGCAGATACACAAGTAACTATTAAAAAATATCAAAACATTTCAGATGGCTGGAGCTAATCTGATAGTAGAGATAATGAGTAAGTTAGAGATTTTTTTAGAATATATAATTAATAATTTATATTTGGAATGGCAGGGGGAGGTCAAGATGAAGGATATAACAAGAAATGTTGGGGTAAACTTTCCAAATTTCTAAGTAGACTTAGTAGGTAGATATGAGACAGTGGTTATTTTAAGGGTATAGGCTCAATGTTGTGAAAAATCCTGAATTCTGTTGTTGCATCTCCTGTACATGTTCAATTTTAACACCATTTAAATTATTTACTCAATGTTTTTAGTTAAGAAGCTGGACATATGTGTTTTGATCCTAGAAGACATAGGTAATTTGAAGACATATTTGGAAATTTTTGATACATAAGTAGCATTTGAATCCAAAACAACTGATAAAAATCAATTACATAAAGAAAATATAGTGAGAATTAGAAGGTAAAGTTTAAGATCTTAATTATCTCCAACAATTGAAATTAGGTGGGGAAGAATTTATATAATAGGTTAAAAAAAAAAAAAAAAGGTGGTCAGAGATACAAACAAAACCAAACCAAACCTAGGAGAATGAAGTATTGCTTGAAACAAAGGTAATTTTTCTTTTCTTTAGGTCCATTGTGTCAGGAGCTAGGAAAATGTGAAGGGGTTAAAGATCTTTAAGAAATCTATTGGATTTAGCAAATAGAGTTTCTTGATAATCTTTGTTTTCTGCAGCTTCAGTGAATTGAAGATGTAGGAGATTTATGAAGGAACTGTTCGGATAGTAAGTTCTTTAAGTATCTGGTCTAAGAAAATGATAATAATGCTGAATATTTTGTTCATACTGTGAAACAAGAATTTACACAAATGTTAGATACTGTCCTTAAAGACAATTAACAAAATCTCCTCAAACTGGTTTGCACACAGAATATCATGTGCCTCAGTGGACACTTCTGGTGAACACCAGTACCATCACTATTAGTAGTCCAAAATTGGAATCAATTGGACACCAGATCCTGTGTTATAGCCACTTCAGGAAAATCAGATGATTTTACAATGATGCTTGTCCTAAAATTGGTGGCTCATGTGTAACAACTTCTGCGTGTTGAGGGCTTCAACCTCCACATTTCATTTGGGTGAATAGGCGGTAATTATAGGCTTATCTAAATGTAAAGCTTGAAACCATTGGCATGAGTACAAAGCAAATCAAAGTGCAGTTTCTCCACAGAGCTCTTGGTAGATGCTACATTCTGGAGAGACTGGGAATATTCGGGGAGAAATGAAATGTAAGAAATCTGAGAGGGCATTTTGAATTATGAATTGACCAAAATTATAATATCAGCCAATTTCTGAGGTAGGGAAACAAAAGAGTGAAAGGCATTCTTGGGTACTGTGTTAAACCTCTCAAAATGGTCAGTCTGTTTCCATTTGTACAGTGTCTCCAAACAACATGGAGAGTTTTAAGGATGTGCCATTTGACACACAAAGATCTTGAATTTTAGTTATCAGATATTTTGCAAGAAGAAATTTAGACTGTGGTTTTGAGTTCAGAAGAAAAACTCAGTTTTTCAAAACTAACTTTTAAAAATCAAGATAAACATTTCTATGTATCGGTTTTAATAATGAGAAATAGTTTGAGGAAGAGGGAATGACACTGACTTCTAAATGACTAGCTCAGAACAATAGAGTCAGAAATATCAAATCAAAACTAACTTGGACATGAAAGTTAGTGTTAGAGTGAAGCCATTCAAAGTCACAGTTTCAACACTCAAGGTACACATGAGTGATATTAATATATTTGCTCACCATCATTCATGTGTATCGCCTAGCCTTAAATATTGTTGATCAAATAAATGAATGTACTGTGGAATTGCTAATGGTTGAGCTACATTGCTAGCAAACAGATAAATTATAATTCACTCAACTAATTACACCTCTTTTCATTGGTGAACATTCTCTGTAGGAGAAAGCTCCAGAAAAGGGCAGAAGAAGATACCAATTTAAAATATCATTGTAGGACACCCTGGAAGAACAGTGGTCCAGCTCCATATAGTGAGAATATTAAGTAGGACTTTGGAACTCAGTGAAACAAAACTGTCACCCTTTGTTTTGATTGTGATGTAAAAGGACTTTCATAAGTAACTAAATAAAATAAAAAGGCACTATAACATCTGTTCTTGATAATGCTTGCTTTGTAAGTATAAAGAAGAAAAGTGGTGGTCTAGGAGGCAAGAGACCCTGACTCCAAAACTGAGTTGTCAGTGACATTTTTCTTTCCCAAGACAGTGAAATGGTGGAATGAGGAGATGGCCTGGGCAAAACACAGTCTCATGGTATCTTTTCATCGCTTTGAGCATTAAGATAAGAGGATAGGCTCTAACTTTAAAGATGAAAGATTGTGGTGGAAATGCCCATTTCTTAAACATTTATGTAACTATTTTTAATCATTTACTCATTTTTATTTATTTTTTAAATGTTCATTTCTGAGAGAGAAAGAGTTGGGGAGAGACAGAGAGAGAAAGAGAAAATCTCAAGTTGGCTCCATGTTATCAGTGCAGACCCCAACGCAGGGCTTGAACTCATGAACCGTGAGATTATGACATGAGCTGAAATCAAGGGTCAAACAGTTAACAAAATGATCCACCCAGGTGTCCTTAACTATTTTAATTTTAAAAACTGTTGATCAAAAAGTATTGGTCTTTTCTTTACATAGGTGACATGGTTTACTATTAATTCTTAACATTTCTTTTTTAAAAAAATATCAAATATTTAATATGTAATTATTAAACAACATGCTACTGCACAAGAAATAGGTCAAATAAGAAATCAAATGGAAGTCAAAATATGTCTCAAAACAAAAGAAAAAGAAAACACAATATTCTGAAACCAATGGGAGGCAGCAAAAGCAGATGTTACAGTGAAATTTATGCTATAAATGCTAGTATTAAGAAAAAGGTTCAAATACACAACACAATACCACAAGTAACTAGAAAACAAAAGAAACTTAGCTGAAATTTAGTCAAGGAAGAAAATAACAAAGAAAAATCAGAAATGTATAAAATAGTGCCCAGAATAAATGGTAACATAATATTGAAAGTAATGACCAGTTTAAAAAAAATTGGTACATTAACAAAAAAGAGAAAAGAAAAATCAAAATGAGAAATGGAAGAGAAAACAATACAACAGATAGCTACAGAAATGCATAGTGTGATAACAGATTACTATAACAATTATATACTAACAAATTCAATAATTTAGAAAAAAAGCCAGATAACCCCTAAAACCACAGAAGTTACCAAGATTGAATCATGAATCTTGAATCCAAGAAATGAGAAATCTTCTTAGACTAAAAACAAGAATAAAAGTTGAATTAGGAATCAAAAATTTCCTAGCACAGAAAAATGTGACCAGATGGTTTCATTGATGAATACTACCAAACATTTAAAAATAATAATAATTAATGACAATCTTTATCAAAACCTTACAAATGATGTAATACAGGTAAAACACTTAAAAGCATTCTATGAGACCAATACTACCCTGGTACCAAAGTAGGATAAAAAAACAACACAATAATAATAAAGTCTAGCTTCTCTGTAAGTATTGCTACCTGGACTTTCTTTTGACATCCTTTAACATGATAAATGTTTCTTTACCCTCCCTCATGCTCAATCTGCAGGTGCCTGTAGGTCTAAAATGAATATTTGTAGGCAAATAGATAGGCCTTGTCATTTTATCCATTCTGTCACCCTATGTCCTGTATTAAATTTTATTTTAGAGAGACAGAGAGATAGCATGAGTGGGAAGAGGGGCCAAGGGGTTGGGGGGGAAAGAGAAAGAGGGAGGGAGGGAGAGAGAGAGAGAGAGTGAGAGAGAGAGAGAGAGAGAGAGAGAGAGAGAGAAAGAGAATCTTGAGTGGGCTCTGTACTTAAGAGTCCAACGTGGAGCTCAGTCCCATAACCATGGGATCATGATCTGAGCTAAAATTGAGTTGGACACCCAAGTTTAGTCCATTTACATTCAAAGTAATATATATAATATATATTGTATTATAATATACATATATTGTATTATAAAAACGAGTAAATGAATAAAATAGTTACATAAAGGTTTAAGAAAAAAAAAATATATATATATATAATTATTATTTGTTTTGTTGCTTTTGTTTCCGTAGATTTTCTCTCATCCTTTCTTGTCTTTGTCACTTTTGTTGTCTCCTTTGCACTCAAAGACTGCCCTTAATATTTTTTTGCAGTGCCTGTTTAGTGGTCACAAACTCCTTTAGTTTTTATTTGTCTGGGAAAATCTTTATCTCTACTTCTATTATAAATTATAGCCTTGCTGGATAGAAATTCTTCTGTGCAGGTATTTTCCATTCAGCTCTTTGAATATATCAAACCACTCCCTTCTAGCTTGCCAAGTTTCTGTTGAGAAATCTCCAGTTACCCTTATCAGTTTTCCCTTGTAAGTTAAGGACTTCTTTTGTCTTGTTGCTTTTAATATATTTTTCTTTATCACTATGTTTGCAAATTTAGTTACAATGTGTCTTGGTGTTCACCTGCTTCTGTTGATTTTTATGGGAATCTCTGTGCCTTCTGGATCTAGATGTGTTCCTTTCCCCAGATTATAGAAGTTTCTGCTATTTTTTCCTGAAATAAGTTTTCTGCCCCTTTTTCTCTCTCTTCTTCTTCTGGGGAAAATAAATGTTATTGCTTGATGGAATCACTGAGTTCTGCAAGTTTATTTTATGTTGCATAATTCTTCCTTCTCTCTTTTGTTTAGCTTCATTATTTTCCCTCATTTTGTCTTCTAGGTCACTGATTAATTCCTTTGCTTCTTGTAGTCTGCTGATCACTGCATGAGGCCTGTTTCCAAACTCATTTATCATATTCTTCATTTCTGATTCTTTTTTAATCCTTTTATCTATATTGTAAGGTCTCACTCTTTTCTCAAGCCCAGTGGGTATACTTATGATTGTTGCTTTAAATTCTCCATCAGGCATGTTACTCACATCTGTGTCTCTTAGATCTCTGGCTGTGCCCTTACCATGTTTTTCATTTGGGATGAATTCCTCCATGTTAGCATTTTGTCTGAGTCTCTGCCACCTTCTCTGTGTTAGAAAAGCCAGTTATGTTTTCTGCTCTGAAAAATAATGGCCTTATGAAGAAGAGGTCATGTAGTGCCCATGGCTTCACACTTCAGGGTGCATCTCTGATGTGTGCTGCATGAAGTCTGATGTTGTGTTTTGGCTGTTCTATTCTTCAGGCCAGTCTTCTGAAGTTCTCTTTGTCTCTTATGGTCAGTGTCTGGTCCCTGGCCTGAATGTGGCACGTTTTAATTAGGTGTGGTCTGGTCTGCTTGTGAAAGGAGATCTGATGCTAACTCTACCAGAGCTGAGGCCCTGCAGAAACCTCTGGTTGGAAGAGGTGGTATGGGACAAAGTTCACGCTGGTGTTCTTAGAGAGGAGGGGAACATCACGCTGATTGAGATGGGCTTGACTGACAGGGACAGCCGGAGGGCAGGTGGCCGGGGCTTGGTGCAAGCAAGTCACTTCCCTCAGGTGGCTCTGTGTTTCTGCTGAGGGGCTGGAGAGGGAAATGGTACCAGTGAGCTCCTTTGTTCTCAGAGAGGTGTCTCTTTGAATACTGCCTCTTCTAGAAGCTGTCCGAGAAGAATGACTAATCTTCCCACTGTGTGTCCCATGCATTTTGTAGATGCTGTTTCCATCCCCTGGGTTGTTTGCCTAAAGATCCCCAGATCCACATAAATTAAGATTTTCTGACAGTATTCCCTGAAATATCCTTGGGTTGGTGATTCAAGACTCAGTCCATGTTCTTGGAATGTCATTGAAAACTGCTAATACAGTGCTTTCCCTGTTGAGAGAGGCCAACCAAAGCTAAGTGAAAATGACCTTATTGTGGTATTAGCTTGAAAATTCCTTTTTTGGGTTAGGGACAGTCAATGTCCCATTTTCTCCAGAAATGTTTTTAAATCTCTTCACATTAGAAGGCTTTGTTCTTTGCTGAGAATCTACAGACAAAATAAAAGGAAATACTCTATATTCATTTAGTTATCTCCCCATAGATCTTTATCAATTCAAAAATAAATATGAGATGCAATTCTGTATATGTTTTTGATCAAAGATTTTTCCCTCTTCCTTAAAAGGAGAATCTTGAGACCCTTTGTTGCACAAAATGTCTTGTGACATGCAGACTACAGTAAAGGTTATTTATATTTTAAAGAGATCAGAGGGGGCACCTCGGTGGCTCAGTTGGTTAAGCGTCCAACTTCAGCTCAGGACATGATCTCATAGTCTGTGGGTTCAAGTCCTACATCCGGTTCTGTGCTAACAGCTCAGAGCCTGGAGCCTGCTTTGGATTCTGTTCTGCTGTCTGTTTCTCCCTTGCTTGCACTCTGTTCTCTGTCACCCAAAAATAAATATTTTTTAAAAATTTTTTTCAAAAGAGGGTAGAATATCTTACTTCAAGGAACTGAGCCCTACTATATCCCTAATAAGAAGCAATGATTAGCTTTGAGAATAGCTATTTTGTTTGTAAAGTAGGGCATGATCCCATTCTCTCTTACTTTCCTAGGATCTTCAAGGTTAGTCATCTTCTCCCTTTCACAACTTAACCATTCACTTTCAAAAAGGCCAGATAATTTGCTTTTAAACACTTTTATGTTTATTGTAATTCTTTTTATTTTGGTCTATGTTAAGAACTTATTACATTAATTTAATTGACCAAGACATCCATGTGATGAATATGAGCCTATTTTTTTAAGTATATGTATTCCAAATGTATTGGATTTTCAAAAAATAAAATTCAAGATTATGGTCATTCATGGGGTTGTTCAAGGATGGGAATTCAATGGTCTTAGACATTAGCAGAGCTATTCTAATCTTTGACAGTCGTCTTCACCATAGTAGTGTAAATTATTTATGTATGTTGATATCACTTTCTTGTTTTTAACTTTAAGAGGACTTCTCATGTCTCATTAATAATTGTATCATTGGTATTTCAACAGGAATTATGCTAAAATTCATTGCTTTATGACAAATATTGAGATAATTATGTGCTTCTCTTTTACTTTAGCCAATAAAACAGTGAAATATATTAGTCATCCCTTGCTGACATAAATCACAGTTAAATATGGTATATTTTCTTTTTACTACTGGCTTTTATGATAATATTCATAAATGAAAGTTTTCTGTAGTGTGGAGAGTCTTGATATATGCATATACACATACTTTTCTTTTCCTTTTTTGGTCATGATTTGGTGTTAATTTACTATCTAAAGAAGAGATTGTTAGACACAGAGGCTCATCCCATGAGGGTACCTACCATTCCCTTAAAGGCCGGTGGCTTCTGCTATAGGCACTGACTGGCCACACTGTGCCTGAGGACATTCCTTGGACTGATGAAAGCTCTGTCCACTTGGTAGGTAAAGACCAGGAGCTAGAGCATATGTATGCTTGAGAGTGGCCTTCAACCAAGAGTAGGATGTTGCCAGAGTCCAGCTCCAGCAAGTCAAGGTTCTATGAAGGATGGATGGTGTCGGCAAAAGGGGGAGAGGGGTGAGAAAGCCTCAATATTCTTTCTGATCACCAGGCAGGCATCTCTGCACTGACTAAGAGTCAGCTTTATTTATCATTAAAATGTATGGGCACAGCATAGAAGTGGCATTTGCCTTAGACAATGATTTCTGATGACTAATTTCTTTGGTGTGTAAAAGTTTCCCAGAACATATATCGGTAGAAGACTAGAAGACTCACGCATAATCTTTATCAATAGTGATTGATGTATGTGATTTAGAAGCTTATTGTATGAGGAAGGAAAGTATCTTCAGCATTCAAATACAAGGCAATGTTTTTAGCATAGCAAAGGCAAGAGTTAGTTCTTTGTGACCAGCAGTCAATAGCCTGTTCTCTTGAGGGGAAGGAAAACAGGTTTCTCAGGAAATGTAATATTTGCTCCCATAATCACAAAAGAAATAATCTCAAAAGAAGATTCCTATAATATGTTCCTTCACAAAGTGCAATCTGCATATTTTAGGGTCAGAATAAGGGGACAAGTTACTCCCCATACCAATCAGCCTTGGGGGGTCAGTGCTCAAGCAAAAATAATTGAGTGAGGGTAGATATCCGTCACCATCTGATGGCGGGAGGCTGTGTAAAACCTGCCTTAAACTCACAAGGAGTTCTCTCAACTTAGTGAGTTCAGAAATAGCTCCCAAAAAGATGTAATGAATAAACATTCCAATTTCCACACAAACAAGGGGGACAACTCGGAGACAGGTTCTATATTGTGTCCCAGAGGTTGCCATCAGTGATAGTCAAGTCACCCCACATTGTCCTCCTTTCTTTATTTGTCTAATTTTCTGCTCTTCCATATTGGTGCTTCCTGGGGTTACCACCCAAATAAACAACCCCAAGTTCCAACTTCTACATCTAGGAAAAGTCAAATTAACAACAACAATTCTGTTCTACATTACCTGGGAAACTGTGTCTCTGAACATGCTGCTAAGTCATTTTAAATAACATGTTGTCCTGATGTTTGTAGACCACGTTCCTCCACAAAGTTATTTATTTCTTGTCTAATAGACACATTTTTTAAAAACACTTATGAAGTTAATTCTAATGATATGTACTTAAAAATCTTCCTTTGGAATTTGCCATTATTTTGTAAATGTTTTAGCAAAAATTTTTTGTTCTGTTATTCTGAATTATTCCTTTGTGCACATGGCAAATATCCCAGTCATATATCTTATAAAATTGTATTTTTCCTGATGTTCACTCAATTGATTTTTCAAAGATCCTAAATATACTTATAATTTCAATTAACCATTGTTTTAACATTTATTAATTACTATTTTTAAACTGACTACTTTTTTCTGTTGCTAAACTAAGGCTTATTTAATTATATTTTAAAAATATTATATGGCAAATAACATCAGTTACTTGAATTTGTTAATAATAAATCTGGCTATGAAGTTTTGATCTATAATTTTTTATAAATATTTTAATCAAATTTTGTGTTGCCAAAATACTTTTTTTTTTGAGCTTTCTAAATGCCATGCAATTTGATTTCTAATTTCTTATTTGGACTCCAGGATTATTATTGTCAGTATTATATTTATTTTCCAGGGGCTAAAATTGCTTGTGTTTTCTTTCTATTTTAGTTAGTAATTTCTAGTTACATATCATAGTGATTTGGAATTTTTGGGGTCATGATTAATATATTTAGTTTTCATTTTAATTGTTAATCTTAGTTTCACATATAAGTGGATATTGTGTTTGTTACCATGATGAGATGCCTTTAGATTCTGTGATTGATTTACTCCTTAATGTTAGAAATGTTTTCTTGAATTACACATTGAATTCTATTTTTTTCTCCTCATTTTAGTTTTGCCAGACCTCCACTCTGCTATATACCATGTTCTTTCTTCTCTAAAGTTTTCTGTTCTTTCTTTCTAATTCCCTGGGTCATTTTGCTCAATTTCCTCAAGCCCGTCATACATATGGATAATTGTGTTTTCACTAGTGACTCTTATATTTAAGCTGCTTTTGTAGTTCGCATTTTGGAAATGGCTTTATTTATTTTTCTCTTTCATTTTTTTGTAGAAAATTTCATTTTAATTAATTAATTTACATTAAATATTCTCTATGCCCGATGTGAGGCTTGATCTTACAACCCCAAGATGGAGAGTTGCATGCTTTACCACCTGAGCTAGCCAGGTTCCCCTCTTGTCTGAGAATTTCAAATTTATTTCCCAGTATCCCCCGTTATCATCATCTTCTTCCCCTGCTCCTTCTCTTTCTTTTTTCTTTCTTATCTCTTATGACTCTGCGTTTAGCTATCAGTTAACGAAGTACCTTTTTTTCTCTTAATTTATTAATCTATTTTACTTGTTTGTTTGATTTAGAGAGAAAGAATGGAAAGGAGCAGAAAGAGAGAGAGAAAGAGAGAGAGAGAATCTTAACCAGCTTCTATGCTCAATATAGAGCGAGAGTCGGGGGTCGATCTCATGACCGTGAGATCAAGACCTAAGCCAAAATCAAAGAGTCCCACATTTAACTAACAGATCACCCAGGCACTCCATAGTTTGTCATTTTTATGGGAAGTCAAACGGCTATCTTCAGAGTTAGAAGATTATAGGGAACACACTGCAAAGCAGAACATTGTTTTCTGGCTTGCTGAAAGCAGTTGGCTGTGTTTTGCTTGTGTAGTTAATGTATATCTTGAGGGTGAGTCCTGCCTGTGCTCATGATTGGTTAGACCATATTATCATATTATATGGAATATCTTGTTTTCCACCCCGTTTCCTATATCTGCTCTTTTGTAGTCTTGGGAATGCTCTAACTTGTTTTTCTGCACACTCTCAATACTTTTTTAATGGCACATAGCTGACTGATGTGCTGCACATTGTTTCCCTAAACGCATGCTTAATAAATATGGGGGCTTGAGAGCAACTGGGGGGAGACTTCCCTTAGCCTCCCTCTCACCTCTCTTGACTTGCATGGAGTCCTGAGTAATTCTTTCTGCCAAAAGCCAAACTCACAATTTTAATGGGAAGTCATATATAATTGTATTATTTTACTTGTCTTTATTTCCCTTGTCATGCTTTTACTGATCTCCCTGTAATAATCTTGATTTTACATTGTATAATCCCATTAACTTTCTTAACTTCAGCCAATTCCCTTACCATATATATATATGTACTTTATATGCATATACACACACACACACACATGTCTTTTCCAACTTGTGAGGTACTTATGGTCCTCTGTTATTTCTTTTTTGAAGATTTGTTCTTTTCCATCAATTTTATAATATCAACATAGTAGCATCTTAGAATGTTTATAATTTTCCTATTGAAAGTTAATTATAGATTCCTTCTTTGAATCTCTAATACAGTATTTCTTCTATTGTATTTTTTCATAGTTTTTTTTTTTTTTTTAGTTTGTTTCTTAAATAAGTAGTAGTCTGTCCAAGCTTGGCATTTTCTAGAGAAGGATGAATGGATGACTTAAGTCTCTCTTTTTTAGAATAGGTACTCAAAATTTCCAAATATAAGTTTCCTCAGAAATTTAGAGCAAAGTTCTATGGTCACCTTACTTTTTGCATTTCTGTGAAGAAATATTATGTCATATGATTTCAAATTTTGGTTAGTTTTGTTTTCCCCCTATTGTGAAAATTTACTTAAGGAGGAGGGCATTGATTTTATATATTTGATTAGAACTGCATGAAATAATGCTCTTAATGTGTCCATTGTAATGCCTATTTCTCTAGCTACTATTTTTTTCACTCAGTTTAAAGCTTCTGTGATATTTCAGTTAAAATTTGCTGCTTTATGCTACAGTAACACCCATCTGCAAAATTTCAATGGATTTATGACCACAAATATGTATTTCTCATCCTGCTTACATTTTATCTGTGTTAGCTATGTGGTACAAGTGACAATATTCTATGTATCTTCTTCATGTGAAAATTCGTGTTTAAAAAACAGCCCATTTTCTGAACATATAATTCTCATTGACAAAGGCAAAAAAAAAAAAGCAATAGAACTGCACAGTTGCTTTTAAACTGCTGCTCAGGCATAATATATGTAACTTTTGTTCACATTCCATCAGCCAAAGCCAGCTTTAATCAATTTGATTTCAGTTCCCATTCACTAATGCATATACTCACAATTATATTCAATATATGAGACCCTACTTAGGCATTTCTCATGGCTTAAAGTTATAGCCATCAGGTAACCCTTAGAATTTTCCTTGAGTCATTTTATTTTTCCACCTAAAAGATGTAGTGTGGGTACATGAACCCATGCATGACTTTCGAGACTTGACAGTAACTTGCTTTTGTTTTGCCCTGTTCAATTTATCTGTGTTTAGTAGCTGATAAAAGGAGTAGCTAAATCTTTCCAATCTGCAAATTCTGTGATTTAGAGAATATCTCCTCTTTTTACGTTGATAACACATCAACCAAATCTTATTGGAGCTAACACTTTTCTTTTAGGTCCTTAGTAAACCCAACCTTTGGACACTAAGGCATACTTGAAACAGTCCATTCCTAAACATTTTTAATAAACCACAGTCTCATTTGTTGCAATCTGTGACTCCCCAGTTAACATAAACACTTTACTGTATTCTTTATCCGTATGCATATTGTGATTCTCTATATACAGTTTCCAGTAACAACTTTCTTGCTCTCTGCTGCCTAGTCCTGAAGATGGTATCATTTGTATTAAGTTTTAGTGACTATAGCCTACTCCTTATATAATTTTCATACTTTTAAACTCTTACTAGGTTATGCTATAGTAATGAATAACCTTAAAATCTCAGTGGTTTACAACAGATTATTTAGCGCTCATCCATGCTCCATTTCCACTGCAGATTGGCTTTTGCCTTACTCTGTTCTGCTCCATGTATCTCCTTTAATCTAGACCTGGAATAAAAGCCCAAAATTATGCCACACTATTACTTTAATGGAGTGGATAAAATAATGGTAGAATCATAAAAAGGATTTTAAAGTTTTTTAAGAGCAACATGCATCCATTGTTTTTGCATTTCCTTAGGGAAAACAAGGTATAAGATTAAAGTTGATGTCAATGACAGAAGCGGAAAAGTTCCTGCCACAGAGAAACCGTGAAGGTCACATAATATTTAGTGAGAAGTTGGGAAGGCAGTCAATAACTGGGGACGATAACTAATCAGGCCCGGTAGGTTCCCATTTAACGTGTGACTGCTGGACAGCTTTGAGTCTTATGTGAATTCTCAGTAAAACAATACATAGTGAATACGTTCATCTCAACTTTCATTTAAGAAACCACTCTTTCTGCCAAGCACCAAAATACCATGTTTTTATTCTTCCTTTCCTTGCTCCCACTCATTTCCCTCTTCCTGTCCATTCTTCTTTTTCTCTCCTTTCTGTCTTGTTAATTTTTTGTCAGTTGCCTGAACCAAGCGCATAGAAAAATGATTCAAACATAGAGAAATGTGTATTTAGAGATAAAGAAAACCATATGATCATAGAATTATATAGACTTTCCAGAGAAGCAAAACTTTTTTTTTCCTTTACATTTACTTATTTTTGAGAGACAGAGAGAGGCAGAGCTTGAACACGGCAGGGGCAGAGAAAGATACACAGAATCAAAAGAGGCTCCAGGCTCTAAGCTAACCGGTTAGCACAGGGCCTGACTGGGGGCTTGAACCCACAAACCGTGAGATCATGACCTGAGCCAAAGTCGGACACTCAACTGACTGAGCCACTCAGGCACCCCGAGAAGCAAGTCTTTCAAAAGAACTCTATAGAAAATATTGTGTGGAACATTCTCTTGTAAATACACTACTGATGTTTAACTGATATACTTGAGGAACTGAACTCAAGAAAATATTCAAGAGACGCCTGTGTGTCTGTCGGTTGAGTGTCCGACTTCAGCTCAGGTCATGATCTCACGGTTGGTGGATTCAAGCCCTGTGTCAGGCTCTTTGCTGACAGCTAGCTCAGAGCCTGGAGCCTGTCTTCAGATTCTGTGTCTCCCTCTCTCTCTGACCCTCCCCTGCTCATGCTGTCTCTCTCTGTCTCTCAAAAATAAATAAAACATTAAAAAAAATTTAAGCATTTTCAAAGGACATTATGAAGAAAATCTCATCCCAATGAAGAATTCCATACATTCACCAACACTGAATATTAAAGAAAAAAAAAAAAGAGGGAGTACACAACAAAAGGCCAATTCAAAACAGACCAGAAAAGACTTTTTGCTTTCAACTAATATTTTTTCATCAATTTAATTGTATTAAGGAAATGGGAAATTAAAAATTAATGTTAGAAACTGAATAACATAATTTGTGTCTTTCTATAGCAATATGTTTGATTAATTGTCAACTAACTATAACCCAGGAGCCAAGTCAAACCACATGTCTTTTTTTAAAGTTTCATTGGAAGACAGCTGTACACTCTGGATGTTTCCATGTTAAAATGGCAGAATTAAATAGATACAACAGAGGCTAAGTGGCCACAAAGCCTAAAGTATTTACTGTCTAGCCTTTTACAAAAAAAAAAAAAAAGTTGTTAACCCCAAGTTTATAAAACTGCATATTCACATATTCTTATTCCAAAATAAGTCATCAGTATATATTTTTTTACATTAACAAGTGATTTATCTTAAAGAAGTCTGACTATTAAAAAAAGAGAGGGAGGAAAAAAAAAACTACTCCTAACTTACCAGAAGGATGGTGGGTGGAGGGAAGGGTTAAATAAATATGTGATGAAGATGAGCACAGGGTGATGTTTGGAAGTATTGAATCACTACCATATACACCTGAAACTAATATTACATTGTATGTTAACTAACTGGAATTTAAATAAAAATTATTTTAAAAATGCACAAAATTCAAAATTCAACTATTATTAAGGATAAAATTTTTAACCAAATCTATTTATTTCTAAAATTCTAAGTTTCAAAGTGGACAACCAGAAAGCACCAAAATGAAAAACCAGAAAGCACCAAAATGAAAAATAAATTTTGACAAAATATTGAATGCTGAGTGTGGGAAATCTGAGTGTGATGCAGATTTGAATGTCCCCAAAGAGATAGTCCAATAATAAAGGATAAGACCGATGCACAAATAGCAAGTAAATATTTGTAAACATATTTCTAATGTATAAATATATGAAGAACTTCTAACAGCTGGTGGGATTTATGACATGTTTTGCAAAATATCATAACAATGGAGCTGTCATTTGGAATGAGTCAGATGTCTGCTTAGAGGTTCAATAAAAATATTTTATTTGTGAGGGAAAATAATAAACTAGGAAGACTATAGCTTTTTTTCATTTTTATCAGTAAAAATTCAAGCCAATGTCATAAGTTTGCAAGCTGTTCTCATACTGATTGCTCAATGTTGCATCAACTAACTTATATTGAGTTTCCACCCCTTTCTCAACAGGCGTTCTTATGATGAGAAATTAGCAGATGTTTAACCATTAAATATCTCAAGGTGATTTTCAATCATGGACATTACTAAAATAATGCTAATATTTCACATTAAAAATAAATGTCTTTGAAGATGTTTGCCTACTATATTTTAAATATGTATGGATATAGACGGTCACAAAATCAGCAGCCTGGCAGTTCCCTGTCACTGTGAATGAATCTTAACTAGATGTGCACTGCCTTGAAGGGATCCTGTGTTTTATAAGATATCCGAGGTTACTAATTGGTCATAAACAAATCTATCCTGTGTGTGGGTTTTCTTAGACTGTGAAAGATTCTTTACACTGTGAAAATTTGATGGCATTTTAAAATGCCAACCTTAGCCAATGTAGTTAGTTAGGCATATTTAGACTTTCAGAGAGTGAAAATGAGGTTAAAAAAAAAAAAAAAAAAACCTTTCAGCTGTCTTCTGAGAACATTCAAACTTTCATGACAGGACCAAAGAGTACAGAGTGTGACACCAACATATGCATTTCTAACTTTAGATTTGGGTCAACATACTTCAAAAGAGACTTAATATTGTAGCAATTTCTTGTATGACACACGCATGCACCCCAGTCTCTGGTTGGTAGGATTTGTGAGAATTGAGGTGACAACCCAGCAAGAAGTGGAAGAAACAAAGGCAGAGGCCCTGAAACTGTTTATTGAGAATGCTGCTTTTTTTCACTTTTCTTTTTTTAGAAAAAAATCCATTTTGCTTCCTGATTCTGAGTGTAGCATATGATTACTATAAATATTAAGAAAATAAAATATATGTTTTTAAAATATAAAATTCGTACTTCTATAAGTGCAGCAATTAACATCAAATGTTTTTTTTTCTTTGAGTATAGGGAAAAAATGTCCACTTCCTTTCATTATTATTTTTTTAAACAAATGACAGTAAGCCCCTCTGCCTGCCCCCTGCTCTCTGAAGTGTAACATGGAAACATTTATGACAAGATGTTATTTGGAAATTCCATGTGAATGTCTGAAATAACATAGGTATCAGATTCCAAAGTGAATTGGAAGATTCTCCAAAATGCAAATTTCCAAGGAAAAGGCTAAGTATTTTGTACCCCTCACTTAGATGAAGGATTTAAAAACAGGATCAGAGGAGGAGCCAAGATGGCGGAGGGGAAGGGAGCTCTGTAAACTTCGTCTGCCCCATCGATCAAACTGAGGACATTGCTCTCATCTGCAAGAGCGGAAGGAGAAAATACGGACTCCAGAAGGAAGAGATTCTGAAGGATACCTGAGTGAGTGAGTGAGTGCGAACTGAACTGGGGAGATTGGAAAACGGGCCAGCCCGAGACGGGCAGGGGAGGTGGCGGCCCCAGCCCAATGCGGGGCAAGCACGCGGAGCCCAAGAAACAAAGGGAAGAGACAGAGAGACTGAACACGCTCATAGTACTGTCTCTGGGGAAGAGGTAAAGAACGCTTAACTGCGCTTGGAGAAGCTCACTCCATAGATAACTGCTGGGTAGCCTAAATCCCGAACCCAGTTGGCGCAAGGTAAGAACAGCTTCCAGCCCAGCGCCATCTTGGCAAGGAGTCGGCCACCACTGCAGTGGCGGTGTCAGGGGTGCTCACTTCGACCTCTGTTTTGGGAGTGGGAGCACGCACCTCATTTCCACAGCGCATCTCGCCCCCAGCATTGGCTGCGCGAACCCTGAATCCCGGGTGCCAACAGGGGAAAAAAAAATAGCCCCCACCCTTTACACGATCCCTGCAGAGAGTTGGTGGCGGTGGAGACCTGGGTGTGCGCCCAGGCTACAGGAGCTCCCAGCTCATTTCCAGCAGCTCCAGGTGCCGCCTCCGGCAACAGCTACGC
>NC_043704.1:23023383-23025019 GCF_006229205.1 Suricata suricatta
ACACGATCCCTGCAGAGAGTTGGTGGCGGTGGAGACCTGGGTGTGCGCCCAGGCTACAGGAGCTCCCAGCTCATTTCCAGCAGCTCCAGGTGCTGCCTCCGGCAACAGCTACGCTATGCCCTCATTCCTCCCCCAAAGCTAACTCAATCCCTGCCGGGGGTTGGGTCTGCTACAGTGCGCAGGCACATCACCTCCTGCTGCGCATCTTGCCCCAGGCAGGGGCAGCCAAAATCCCAGCCTGAACCAAGACAAATTGATTCCTCCCCCTAAGAAGCCAGCAACCAAAACAAAAACATCTCATCTGTGGTAGCATAAAAAGTGCATGGACTGGAACTTTGAACCGAAGCGGGCCTTGAAAATACAACTTGCCTCAACCGTGGCAAAAGGAGATCGGACTCATTAGAGTGGCCTACAGTTCATAGTTCAGCAAAGCTTGGCGTGATGCCTGCCTATCAAATCTCTGCAGACACCAAGGCAGAGCCTCTGAGAGCAGCCTCCAAGACCTACCACATCAAACTACGCCTATCCAAGAGGGGGAGCTGCCATTTTTGTTTTTGTTGTTGTTGTTATTGTTGTTGTTGCTTTTTTTATAATTTTTTTCTTTTTTTCTTCATTTTTTTTCTTTTTGCTTTTTTCTGTACGTATTTTTTATTATTATTACTTTTTTTAACTTAAATTTTTAAAAACTTTTACTCCTTATTTTCCTTTCTCCTTCTCCCCCTTTTTTTTCTCCTTTCTTCTTTATATAGGAGAATATATCTCATCCCTACCTCTCCCCTCAACTGGTCATACACTGTTAGACTGTCCACTGTCCTTTGTTGTCTCTGACACCCTTTAATTTCTTTCTTTTTAATTCTTTTTCTTTTTCTTTTCTTCTTCTTCTTCTTCTCTTTTTGTCTCTCTCCTCTCTATTCTCTTTATTTTCTTTCTCCCTGTTAATGTGTTTGTTTGTTTCTTTGATTTGTCTGTGCGTTTGTGTGTTACTGTTCCCTCTGTGTGTGTCTGTCTGTTTCCTTCTTAGGACTACACCAAGAAACAAGCCAAAGTGTGCAAGACAGCGACTCCCAAATACCACTGAGTTGGGAAATAAAATATTCAAAGGCACAACAAGAGAAATTGAGAGACACCATTAAAAGAATATTTCCTGAAAAGACAGACCCTGGACAGTCAATAAGCCTCCTTATTAACAGAAATATTAACAGGTGCACAGTGCAGAACTAGCTTTCTAAAGGTGACAAGAGACAGAAAACTAGCAAAAATGACAAAACGAAGGAACTCTCCCCTGACGAACCTCCAAGAGGAAGTCACAGCCACAGAACTGCTCAAGACAGACCTAGACAACATACTGGATCAAGAATTTAAAAAACTTGTCATAAAATTAATCGCTGGGGTTGAGAAAAGCATCAAAGAATCAACTGATGAGTTAAAAAAGGCTATAGGTGATGTGAATAAAAAACTGGAGGCAGCCACCTCAAGGATTGACGAGGCAGAGAGAAGAATAGGTGAATTAGAAGATATAGTTCTAGCAAAAGAGGAAGCTGAAAAGAAGAGAGAGAAATTAATCCAGGAGCAGGGAAGGAGAATTCGAGACCTGAGTGACACAATCAAGCAGAACAACATCTGTATCATAGGAATT
>NC_043704.1:23025119-23070910 GCF_006229205.1 Suricata suricatta
TATTGAAGCTTGAAAAGATGTGAGTTCTTTGTGTGCCACCTTTCATTTATGCATGTGAGAGAGTTATCTTTTTTTAAAATATTTTTACATTGTAGTACTTGTTTTGCTTGTTGGTGGTGTTTGCTTATTTAATATATTCTGTCAAGGACAGAAATTACATGCTGATCCCCCCCCCAGCCACCCCCCCGCTAGGGAGTGTGTCTTGGGTTCTTCCCTTATTATTTTCTTTACTTTTTTTTTTTCTCTTCTTTTTATGGTGGTTGGGGTGGTTATGTTTAATTGAAGTTGCTTTTACAGCACCAAAGATTTAATCTTCCATTAAGTAGCTACTTTTTTGCATGGACCTCAAGTATACTGTAGTATAGAGGTGGAATTTAAGGAAAGGTATTAATCAGGCTGTGTTGTAGCTTATGGGCAAGTAATAAATTATATCATGTATCTTGAAAGTATCATAGATAAGCTGCTGTATTACATTGCCACTTCAGATAGCTGTGAAATTAGGTGATTAACTAGTTGGTACCTAACCTTCTAATTTCTGTATAAGTCTAATGAAATAGAAGTGGGGGTTTTGATTTTTTACTTTGCTTTTCTTTTTGGAGTATCATTGAAACTACTGTATTGTAAAGGACGGAAAATAATTGCATATGTTAAAAAATAAATTGTATAAAAAATAAAATAAACAATAAAAAAATAAAAAATAATAAATAAATAAATAAATAAATAAAAACAGGATCAAGAAGAGGTTTAAAACTATGAGTTTCTGAAGATACGTTCTTGGAGAAAATTATTGCCATGCTCTCAACGTCCCTCCAAACTCCATATCAATTGTCTTTCCCTCCTCCGTCGCCACCCAAGAAGAGAAGGATGACGGGACTTCTGACCTAAGCTGAATCAGAGGGCTCTCCAGGAGATCAGAGAAAATTGGAAGTTGGCCCTCCTGCAGTTAATGGGCTTACCCATGAATGGTTTGGGACACTTGGCAGCGGAATCTAAAGATGCCAGCACGTGGCTCTCTGTCTTTGGCAGCATGTCGGGCAGAGACATGAGATCAAGAATGCAGGCTTCGGAGCATGTTGCTGACTTGGTAAATGCCTTCATTTTCTTCTAACAGCTGTAACCAGTAAGTGAAACATGAAACCCAGAGATTCTTTTAAGGGACTCTGTCACTCCATGCATGACCAGGGTCGTTTTTAAAGGGGTTTTGCCGCAGATTGCCTGCTAGGCTGGTATGGCAGGACTATAAGGCAAGTCTATGTGAGGTGGATTGTAAGAAAATGATTTACCATGAGGGAGGCAGGAGAAGCCAGAGAAGGAAAGGCATCACATCCGAGTGAGGAGCCACGGAACTGCCCGATAGAAAGAGTAAAGTGAAATGTGAACTTGGCCAGATGCTTCTCTCTTCCCATCCACCGCCTCCATCTTTAAACTCTGGCAGGGTATGGAGCAGCTTTAGTGGGGAGGAGATGGGCTAGAAAAGGAAGGTCCCCATCCCTACACTGAGTGCAGTTGGAAAGCCTCTGGAGGTGGCATAAGTGAGAAATCTCACCTTGGATCAAGGACTGAAGTATAATGAACACATTGGAGGAACACTCATTTATCGGAGACTGTCTTTTGAAACCTAAATTAACTGTATGTATTTTTAATCAGCCATAAGTGATCAAAAAGCATCCCAGAGCTTTCATCCAGTGTCATCAAAGGGGTAAGGAGGCAAATCGACTTTAAATAGACTGCTAAATAAAATATTTAGGCAGCATAGCTTTCCTATTGTAAATATTAGGTTTAGCAAAGCAGAGGGAAACTTAACACTTCCAGAAGCTAAGTTTGATGAGCAAATGATGGTCCTCATAGATTGGCCATTTGTCTAAGTAAGTAAACTATTGTCAGGATAAGAGAATCTATGCCCAAATGAGAAAATCATTTACCCAGAAACATTAGTTTGTATAAGTTTTCTGAAGCAAATGAGATGTTTCTTCTTTTGAGGCTTTCACTTCCTAGACAAAAATCTCCTGGTGCAAACAGCTAAGTTATGCCCACTCAGGTGGTCTCCTCTCCATCGCCTCCTGTGTACACGCTCAGCAGGGCTGGTGGATAAACACTGCTATCTGGGGAGCGAGGTGAGGCGTAGAGACTGAATATCAATGTGCCATTGGTGGTAATTCATTCTCTGGGAGTGTCTGGTTTTCTCATTCTTTTTGTTGCAAGATTCTTTTAGACAGAGACTACAAAGTAGCATTTAAGACTCAGGAAATCACACATTTGAACACCCTAACAGAGACTAATACTCAGAGAATGTTAGTGACCAGAAATTTTAGTCCAGAGCGCCCACATTAACCCAAGAAAACAGAGTCCACCCCGAATCTAAAGAAAACAAACAACCCTACACAACCCTAAGTGGGGATATTACCAAGTTGCCTAATTTTTTATGATTTGCTTGTTTGTTTTCTGGATGATTTTTGTTATAATAAATACCATAGAAATGCCTATAATGATGTAAAGAAACAATATTCCCCCAGGTGAAACATATTCCATTCCGAGAGGATACTATAGGGGCTTCTCTGTTTTAAACCCTATCACCTCCAGGGAAATTTACAATCAACAGCTTTTAAGGCTTTGGGGCCATTGATAACCCCCCTGGTTTTCTCTGAACCAAAACTTGTGGGATTTTTCTACCTTTCTGCGTCTGATATACATTGTAAAATAAAGAGTCTTGAGGCAGGTGGGTGGGAAGGAAACTTAGTCTAGATGTTCAAGGTGTTGTACTTTAAACCATTGCCTGGCCGTTTTTGTTCTTTTCTTCATTTTCAATTAAGATATAGTGACTCCTTCTTCCACAAGAGAGAATTAATGGGCCGAATTTAACCTTGTGTGCTATGAAGGGCTATATTGAACTTAAGAATCACTTTATTGAGATAATAAATTCCTGTTCAATTTTTGGGCAGGAGACAATAGTTTGATTTTTAAACTTTATTGATAAATAATTATACTATTTTAATAGTATAATTGCACATATTAAAAGTGAAGAATTTATCATTTATATATAAATTATATGTATAACATATTTTATGTATGTTTATATTTTTATTTATATGTATATGTATGTATGTATCCTATATATATAAATCCCTGACACCATCAGCATAATCAATATAAGAAACATTTTCATTACTACTAATATTGTCTTCACGTGGCTTTTATCCAAGGCGCCCTTTATGCCCAATTCCTGGACAACACAGTCACTGACCAACTTTCTTCTAAATAGTGTGCATTCTTTATAACCTTATAATAAGAGGAATACATTATGTATGCACTGTTGCCTGAAGTTTTGGATTTGCTGTAATGATTTTGACGTCCATCTGTGGTAATTCGTGTATCAAAATTTCCTTCTATTTTATTGCTGAAGGTTATCCATTATGTGAATATACCATGCTCTATTCATGCCCATGTGGATGGATATTTCAGTTTCCATATTGAAGCTATTACATACAATACAGAGCTGCTATGAGCATTTGTGTATGAGGCTTTGTGTGGATATATTTTTTTAATGGAGGGTGGTAGGAGTGGATGGGGAGGCATTTAGTAGGTGAACAATGCTTATTAAGAAACTGCCAGATTTCTTTCACAAGAGAGTATACCATTTGATATTCTTACTCAAAGTGCATGAGAATCTATGTTGCTTCACAAACTCACCAACATTTGGGATATCAGTTGGTTTTAATTTTCCCTGTTGTAAGGGATGATGTGTAGTTCCATCCTATTGTTTGAATTTGCACTTTTTTCTAAAAACTAATGGTGTTGAACATATTTTTATGTGGTTACTTGCTATTCATATGTCCGGTGAAGCATCTGTACAAATCTTTTGCCTGTTGTTAGATTGTGTTTTGTTTGTTCAGTTGTTGCTATCCTATTATTGAGGTGTGTTTTCAAAATATTCTGGATACAAAATCTTCATCTGACATGCAGGTTCTCAGCATTTTCTTAGCTTGTGCCTTGCTATTTTCTTAAAGGTGTCTTTCAAAAGGCAAAAACTTTAATCTTAATGAAATCTGATTTCTCATTTTGTTCTGTTTTATGGATTGGGAATTTTGTGTTCTTTTTTAATTTTTTTAATGCTTTTTATTTTTATTTTTGAGAGACAGAGAGAGACAATGCGATCAGGGGAGGGTCAGAGAGAGAGGGAGACACAGAATCGGAAGCAGGCTCCAGGCTCGGAGCTAGTAGTCAGCACAGAGCACGATGCGGGGCTTGAACCCACGAACCATGAGATCATGACCTGAGCTGAAGCCGGACGCTTAACCGACTGAGCCACCCAGGCATCCCCGGAAATTTTGTGTTCTATGAAATCTTTATCTCAGGAGAGGAAAGATCTTCTACTTCCTTCTAAAAATCTTACATGTTCGGGTGTTTCATTTAGGTCAATGATACATTTTGAGTCCGTTTTCTTCTATGGTATGAGGTAAAATTTGATGTTTGCTTCTTTTTCTATGATATTCAGTTGATCCACCATACTTAGCTTCCTTTTCCCCTATTAAATTGCTTTGGAATATCCTTTCAATCAATTGACCATAGATGTGACTAAATATGTGGGATATTTGTTCTCTACTGACTGCAACTCTATCTTCTTGCAAATACCAAATCATCTTGATTAGTATGGATTTATAATAAATGCTGAAAATAGACTACATCCTCTAAAATTTGCATTTTAATTTTTTTGGTTATTCTGTGTACTCTTTAATTGAGTTTATAATCTGTTTGCCGATATCCACCAAAAAGGTTGTTGGAATTTTGACTACTACAGAATTGAATCTATAGGCGAATTTGGAAAGATTTGTCATTTTAACAAAAACAAAGTCTTCCAACTCCTCAACATTGCAAATCTGCCTATTTATTCAGGTTTTGTTTAACTTCAATATTTTGTGTTTTAAGATCACAGGTTTTGGATACTTTTTTATTAGATTTATTATCTCCAGGTATTTATATCATTGACCCTATTAGTAAGTGGAAAAAATTTAAGTCTTTCTAATAATTAATACCCAGAGTATAAGGAAAATATTGATTTTCTATGTTAACCTTAAATTACTGTGACCTTGATAAATTTATTTACTTGTTCTAGTTGTTCTGACAGAACTTTATTTAGACTTCCTGGATTTTTATTTTTTGTAAATAATTATAAACAGGGAAATAGTTAATTTTTATTTCTTTTATTTCTTTGCATTACTTTATACAATGGATGGGATCTCCAGTAAAATACTGAATTCAGGGGCACCTGGGTGGCTCAGTCGGTTAAGTGTCCGGCTTCAGCTCAGATCATGATCTCATGGTTCCTGAGTTCGAGACCCACGTCAGGCTCTGTGCTGACAGCTAGTTCAGAGCCTGGAGCCTGTCTTCTGATTTTGTGTCTCCCTCTCTCTCTGACCCTCTCCTGCTTGTGCTGTTTCTGTCTCTCTCTCAAAAAAAAAAAAAAAAAACATAAAAAGAATTTAAAAAAATACTGAATTCAAGTGATGAAAGTCGACCTCATCCCCAGTTCCAAAGAGAAGAATGTCAAATTTTTTGCCACCAAGTATAACACCAGGTGCAGAGTTTTTATGAATGCCTTTTAACAATCCTACGATTCCTCGTTTATTGAGCATTTTTGTCATGCATAAGTATGTAATATTTTCCAAGTTTTTTTCATATATATGAAAGGATCATATACTTTTCTTTCTTCCTGTTAATATGTTGTGTTATCAAAATATTTAATATTTTATGCTTAATATTTAATGGTTAATTTAATTAAATTTATATTTAATGTTTAATATTGTGTTTTCCATATTTTAGACCAACTTTTCATTCCTAGAATAAACACTACTTGGTGCTGGTGTATTATTCATATTTTTGAAGCATAATTAACATACAGTGTAGTTTCAGGCATACAATGTATTGATTTGACAGTTCTGTATTACTCAGTGCTCACACAAGAAGTGTATAGTCACCTCCGTCATTGCAATGTTATTGCAATATTATGGGCTGTATTCCCTACCATTTTATCTATACTATTAAGTTTTCTATCTCAATTTGTTGATTTTTCAAAAGGATTTTTCATCTATTAGACATACAGATTCAAAATCTGCCTCCCCTTACCCCCACCTTCTCACCTGCCCTCCCTCTGTGCCTCTCTCTGTCTCTCTCCACTTCCTCCTCCATCCTTTCAGTGTCTTTTTTCAGTTCTTGGTATTTGGGTGATCCTAACCTCTTAAAGAAAAAAAAATAGTTGGGCTGTAATACCTCATCTTCTAGTTTCTGAAAAAGATTATGTAACATGGTGATATTTTTTTCCAGGTGCAACATTACAATAAAATTTGTCATTAATATCATTCGGACCTGCAACTCATTTTTGAAAAGCTTTCAATAATGTACTCTATTTTCTCTTATTAAGATTTAATATCAGTTATGGCATGAATTTGCCTACTTCATATAAATTTTGAATTAGTTGGCATACATTTATTTCTTCATAATATTTTCTTTTAATGTATACTAACTTTAACAGTGTTTTTCATTCCTGAGAATGGTGATTTCTGTTCTCTCTCTCTGTCTCTCTCTTTCTCTCTCATCATCAGTTTAGCTACAGGTTAGACAAATTTCAAAGTTGTGGTTTTGACTTTAATTTTCTCTGTTGTCTTTCTGTTTTTAATATCATAGATTTCTGCTCTTGGATGTGTTTTGGATTGTTTCTTCTGGTCTTAGTGTGTAAAGTGAGTTCACAAAATTTAAATGATTCTTAACTTTTTAATGTTTACTTATTTTTGAAGAAGAGAGAGACAGAGCATGAGCAGGTGTAGAGGCAGAGAGAGAGGGAAACACCAAATACAAAGCAGGCTTCAGGCTTTGAGCTGTCATCGCAGATCCCCATGTGGGGTCAAAACTCAGGAACCCTGAGCTCATGACCTGAGCTGAAGTCGGATGCTTAACCCACTGAGCCACCCAGGTTCCCCTGCGTGATTCTTATATAAACACACTTAAATATCTTATAGTGTTCTGTCATTTATTTCAAAAATACTTCCAGTTTCCCTTGTGATTTCATCTCTGTTCCATAAATAAAGTACATATTTTTAATTTTCACATTTGGAGGATTTTTCTAAATCTTTTACTCCTTTTTATTTAAATTGTGATGTGATGAAAGGACACTTCGTATGATTCTAATTTGTTGGGTTTATTACATTATTTTATAATTCAGCATATGATCTACTTAGAGCAGATATCATGTGTATATTTTTAAAAATAAAGTGCTCCTCTACATTCATGATTTGGGGGGGTCCAGCATTTTATCAATTGTTGAGAAAGCAGTATTAAAATCTCTTAAAATATGGCAGTAGCTATACTTTTATGTATTTCGAAGCTATCTTATTTGACATACACACATTTGTAATATTATATTTTATTGATTAATTGGCCTTTTCATCATTATACTGTATCTTTTTCCCTTTCTGGTAATATTCTTTTTCTTGAAATTTCTTTTATCTAACATTAAATTTTATACTCTAACCTTCATGAACTGACTCTTATAGGACACATTATTCTACATCTTAGTTTTTACTGATGCATGTCTTTAAGATGCATTTATTGTACTCAGAACATGTTTCAGTTATGCTTTTTAAAATCAGATCTGTTGGTGTCTGCATTTTAATTGGACTGTCTAGGTTATTAATATTTAATAATCTAACAGGTTTAATTTGGTAGGTTTACTAAACAATAGAACTATATGACTACATTTGGGAATATCATTTTATTTTTGTTTTTACCTATTTTTGTTGTTGCTGCTGCTTTTTTTTGGTTCCTCTTTTCCCTTTGTTCCTGCCTTTTAAAAATTATATGAATATCTGCATTAACAAATGTATATATACTTATTCTACAAATATACATACTCATATTCATATACAAATATAATATGTGCATATAAACACGTATATCAATCTGAGTTTATCAATTGACCCTTTGGTCATGCCATTTATTACTTTATTTTCATGGTTACATTAGGGATTATCATATAAAAAGTTAACTTTTCACAGGCTACTTTGAGTTTATATTTTATCACTTATAGGAAAGGTAGAAGATAAAAGAATATAATACATGTTACAGTAACACAGATGCCTTTTGTTTCTATTGAGGTTTTCTCATTCCTCATGTTCCAAATTCCCTACCTGCGTCCTCTCCTTTTCAACTACAGATTAACTTGGAACATTTCTTGTATGGCAGTTCTACTATTGATCATTTTTTTCCCTTTAGTATCCTTCCTTTGAGAATATTTTTATTTTGCTTTAATTCCTAAAGAATATACCCCACTGGATATAAAGTTCTTGGTATTTAGTTCATTTCTGTGTGCACTTTACAGATGTGGCTCCATTATTTTTTGTTTGCATGGTTTTGTAAATGACTTTGTGGTAATTAAAGTGTTTACTAGCTTCTTCTAAGATATTTTCTTAACCTTTGTTTTTATTAGTTTGACTATAATATCTCTAGGTATAATATCATCTGAAGTTATAAATTTTGTGGTAATTGAGAAACTTCAATATATAAATTTATGTCTTTCACTAAATAAGAAACATTCGGAGCATTATTGGTGTAAATATTTTTTCTTCTTCCATATTTTCCCTCTTTTTTCCAAACTCCTATGACATGTTCAGTTTAAGTTCCTGACATTTTCTCATATTTTCTTGAAATCTGAACTTTTCCCTTTTAACTTTTTGTCTAGTCTATATATTGGGCATATTTATTGATCTGTCTTCAGTTTCACTAATTCTTCTATCACATCTATTCTCCTACTAAGTTCATCCAGTGAATTTTTACTTCAGATACAATAATATTCGGTTTCAAAATACTCATTTGTTCCTTTTCATGGTTTATATTGAACTTAGCTCTCTATATTTATCTAAAGTATATTTCACTTTGTTTCAGAGTTATCATAGTTACAAGAACATCTTAACGTGTCTGAAAATTCTAATATTTGCATCATCTCAGGGTTGGCCTTTGTATTTTCCTTTGCAACATAATTACAATTCCTGTTTGGTTTTTTGGGGTTTTGTTTGTTTGTTATGTTGAGCAAATTTGCATTTTATCCTGGAAAACATTAATGTGACTTCATGCACCCCTGAATCTGGTTGTAATCTCCTGGGGAGGGGCTTCTGGGTTAAGCCTCCGACTTTTGATTCCAGCTCAGGTCATGATCTCTCACGGCTTGTGGGTTCAAGCCCTGCCTCAGGCTCTGCACTGACAGCCTGGAAACTGCTTGGGAATTCTCGCTCCCTCTATTTCTGCCCTTCCCCCGCTCACATGCGTGCTCTCTCTCTCTCTCTCTCTCTCTCTCAAAATAAATAAACTTGAACAAAAATTATAAAAGAACACATTAAAGAATCCTCTGGGGATTATTCAGTGTTTTATTTTAGCAGACAATCTTCATAGTTAAGTTCAAAGTGCAAATTTTGCCTTAGCCTCTATGAGGAGTTGTTCAAATTCTGTTTGCTTCATAATGGCTTTGCTATGGCAGTTTAGGTCAGTCCCAGGCCAGTGTAAATCAAGGGATATTATGAGCTTCAGCTGTCTTTCCAGAGCCACATGTTGTCAAAAGGTGCTTATGTCTCAAATCCACAAATAATCTTTGGTGGCTGCCTGATGATTTTAGGTAAAATATCTGTCTGAGGTTGTTGTGCATTATTGTATGGTTTCAGTGTCAATTTGCAAGTAGAGTCACATGTGATGCAGTGGCATCTGTGAATGGAGAGACCATATAGTAGTAATAACTCTGAATCTAAAACTCCGCACTGAGATTCCGTTGTGAGATTTGTAAAAATGACAATGCTTCCAAAACATAATGTTTGCTAGCTCCTGTAAGAGGCTCACATTAGTTGTATTTGTGATCATAGTAACTTACATTTCTACATATGATATGATGAGAGATTTAAGCTTTTGATTTTCTTATGTCATGGTGTTGCTATATAAAATCAACTGCATAGTTGGCTGAGTTTACCCATGAAACAGTTATATGATAAGCAAATGGTAATATTGGGAGCTGTGCAACACCCACTAGGGAAAGTGTACAATCCTATATGTTGACTTGACAATTTGAACAGGGAAGTGGATAATGTAACAAGATATTTGGTGCGACTAAAGAAGTAAATATGAATATTCAGCATAGGGTCATTATGGGTATTATAATAAAGAGGTAACAATAATCTAATAGCAATGTAGAATCTTAAACAATCACACAGAAAATAAGCTCTCTAAGGCAAAAAAAAAACAAAACAAGGACAGGTGGATTAAAGCATGACCTTCTGCAGTTTCAGTGTTGTGCAAGTGTTTTGAGTCTTGGACAGAATCCACAAGTCACAAAGTTGTCTACTTGATCTTAAGGTCTTGAGGAAAGCCTGTCCCTTTCCCAAACATATACACACAAAAAATATTCTGGGAGATTTTTTTTTCCTTTTTTGCGTGCCTCTGGGAGATTTCTAAGAATTATGAGGTTGAATTCACTACCAAAAAGTGTCTCCAGTGATCTAAGTGTAACTTATGTCTCTTTAATAAAGACGTGGAACTAAGAATCCACACCTAGGGCATTCACTGTGTGGAAGTTATTAATACTTCCTGGTAGAACTCCTTCAGGGAGATTTGGAGGCCATTTTTCTCACATGTTTTTTTCCAGAAGAGTTTTGAAGTTATCCGATACTTCACTTATTTTACTTTAGATTTTTATTTTGTATTGGTTTTGTTTGTGTTCTGCCTTCCCCAGATGGAGTAGTTTATGAGTGAATCTCATGGTTTAGTGAAACTCTTCAGAACATGCTCTTGTTGATGGATGGTCAGGTTGGAATTTCTCCTGTAGCATCAAGAAGTTTTTCAAACTATCCATGCCAGACACTTCTAATAAGAAAGAGGTTCAAAATATAATGAGAATATATAAGTATTGGGGCACCTGAGTGGCTCAATCAGTTGAGTGTCCAGCTCCTGATTTAGGCTCAGGTCATGATCTCACAGGTTCGTGAGTTCGAGGCTCGCTTTGGGCTCCATGCTGGCAGTGTGGAGTCGGCTTGGGATTTTCTCTCTCTTCCCCCTCTGTCTGCCCACATACCTCTCAAAATAAAGAAATTGAATTTTAAGAAACACTAAAAAAAGAAATGAAATGAGAATATATAAGTATTAAGCATGCCATATCTAAAACCATTGTGGGCTACACATGTATGAAATCTCTTTAAAAGTCTTCAAAAAGATTTTGAAGCTTTGTTGGGCTCCTGTCCAAATTTTGTCTGGAGACTTTTACCAGCATTATGTTGGTAACAGATGAGAAATGTTCTGGAGACACTCACACCAACTTTGTAAGAATTTCCTACCAGGGTTGGTTGATTGAGTGGAGTGGCCAGTTTGACCTTGCGTGATGGATAAATTCATGTACAGGTTTAAAGATTTCAGATTGAGATCCTCTAGTGCCATCACATGGCCACCTTGAGATTTTAGAGATTATTCTTTGGTAATTTATATCCAGATATTGCCACATTATGTTTTTCACATTCTGGAACTTATTGATGGCTTTACATGGCCTCTTTGAATCCTCAAAATATGTAGTTTGTGGTCATCCTAGGGGCAGGATTTCAGTGAAAGTAGATTTTTTTTTTTTTACATAGCATTCAACTACAGCATTTTCCATATCCTTTCCATTAACCCTTCCTTTCCTATATCCCACACCTACCATGGGGGTTTTTCATAATAGTTATCACCTTAGGAATATTAGTATACTTTAGAGTTCTTAAATCTATTGAATATTTTTTAAGTTTATTTATTTATTTTGAGAGAGAGACAGCAAGCAGGGTGGGACAGAAAGAAAGGGAAAGACAGAATCCCAAGCAGGCTCCATGCTGCCAGTGAGGAGTCCAATGTGGGGCTTGATCTCATGATCTATCAGGTTGTGACCTGAGCTGAAATCAAGATTTGGTTGCTTAACCCACTTTTGAATATTTTTAATTGGGGTTCCTGCTAAAGTGAAAAAACTCCCTTGTTTTTAAACATCCCCTAGCCTTTATCTACCTGCCAAATTTATCCTTAATGTATTTATCTTCAGATTTTTTTTATAATTTCCTCAGAATGGAATAAATTTCAAGTCTGATATCACGTTTTATTCTAGACATATTGAGACACAATATAGGATAACCCATCTAGTAATTTCTTAATTTAGTCATATGGTAAGATCCATCAATCAAGAAGATCATGTCAATTTTTATTTATTTATTTTTATATTTTTTAATGTTTTTTATTTATTTTTGAGAGACAGAGAGAGACAGCATGAGCAGGGGAGGGTCAGAGAGAGACAGAGAGACAGAATCCGTAGCAAGCTCCAGGCTCTGAGCTAGCTGTCAGCACAGAGCCCGACGTGGGGCTCGACTCTTTGAACCGTGAGATCATGACCTGAGCTGAAGCCAGACCCTTAACTGACTGAGCCATCCGGGTGCCCCAATAATGTCAATTTTTAAATAAAATGTCCAATGAATATGTCTGGTGACTGTGTAGCTCTAAGTAACTAAGCAGGCATGAATTCCAAGTCTGTATATAAAACATAAAAATAATGGATTAATATATGTGAAGGAATTAAAATTTAAAAAAGAAATGTGCAAAAGAGATTTATAATTGAATTACAGTAGATATAAGCTTCTTTGATGAGAAGGCCACATCTTATCAGTGAGCAGCAAAGACTGTCCAATGTGAGAGACATCAAGTTTAAGGGTTATTTTAAAATGAAGTTGGCAGAAGATTGCATTAATTTAGCTGCAGCTGATCTTGTCCTAAAACAAGGTCAGTAGACTTTTGCCACAAGGTAAGGAGAAAGAGTGTAAAAAGCTAATGGTCTTTGATCACTTCCATGAAGTTAAGAGTACCAAGGAATTTTCTGGAACATTCCTTAAGAACAACCAAAAACATTAAGATGCACAATAGTTATGCAGGCGCAGGATAGAAGATTGTTTAGAGCTCATTTTAAACTATTTTTAAAACTTATTTTTAAACTTATTTTTAAGTATATTTATTTATTTTAACAGAGAGAGAGAGTGCAAACAAGGGAGGGGCAGCAAAAGAGGGAGAAAGAGAATCTCAGGCAGGATGCTGGGTTGGATCCCACCACTGTGAGATCATGACCTGAGCCCAAATCAAGAGTCCGATGCTTCCGATTGAGCCAGCCACAGGCCCCTGTTTAAAGCTCATTGTAAACCATAAAACATCTCTGATATTCAGACAGCAACTTTCATCTCAATCTGTTTTCTATGAGTTGAGTATTTTCTATTTTTATGCATAGATATCAGGTTTTCTTGAGTTTTAATAAAAACAAGAGTAGTATATTTAGAGACTGATTTCCCCAATATCTATCCACCCTATATAGCAACCACACAGTTCGAGGTATTCAAATTAGCTCAAGGGTTGGGATTGCTTTGTTTACTCCTGCCATGACTGGTTCAGGATGGCGGGCTATTTCTGGCTTGGGTTTCATTCATTAATTTTACATGTCGTTAACTACAATTCATTACTTCTTAAATTTAATTAAATGCAAGAAAGATTTGCTTAAGTATTTTGGGCATTTCTTTAGTTAGAAATATTTGAATTGGAAGATCAGGGAAGGAAAACCAAATATTGCTGCAAAGAGAGCAACATAACCTAGCATTTATTTATATCCATTTGAGGAAGACTACAAAACAAAATGTTTTCCCACATCGATCAAAATATAATTTTGTAGTTTTTTTTTTCCTAATCTCCGAGAAAAAAAATCAATAACATTTTAAGAATATTGGAAGACTCAGAGCACCTGGGTGGATCAGTTGGTTAAGCGTTCAACTTTGGCTCAGGTCATGATCTTGCAGTTCGTGGGTTTGAGCCCCACATCGGGATCTGTGCTGACAGCTCAGAGCCTGTCACCTGTCTTCAGCTTCTGTATCTCCCTGGCTCCCTGACCTTCCCTGTTCTCTCTTTCTCTCTCTCTTTCTCAAAAATAAACAAACATTAAAAATTTAAAAAAAAAGAATACTGGAAGACTCTGTCAACTACAGATTTATCTGTGCTGTGGGAAATACAAATGTATATTCAGCACCGATGTACTTATTATCCTCCTTGACACTTTGATTCTAATGTATATTTGTGTTTCCTTAACTTTCATACTTCAGAAAAGTAGAAACCCATTATTTCCTGATAAAGATCAACATTAGCACAATGCACTCCTTTACTTAAAGAAGACAGAGAAAATGCTTAACACTTTTGTTAAGTCTGCAAGCCTTTTTCTGTTTTCAGAATGTGAAGACCTGAAATCACCTTTGATAATTTTTCTCTTTGTAAAGCCTTTTATCTACACAAATATAAAGCAAATTTTCTCTTCTGAAATGGAATTATTGTATAAAGCTAAGGCCTGTAGGAGTAAAAACTACTTTCATGAAATTGAAGATAATTTTTCATGCTGAAATGTAAGACACTTCTCTTGAAATTATAAATCAATTTGGGAATGTGTGCATATTTATATTGTATATATATATATATATACACAAAAATATATGTATTTACATATATATATACACACATAGATTTTCATAACACCATTTTGTCAATGGAGTATCAGTATTGTGTGAATTTGCAATTTTTCATACAATATAGAAGAGCCATAGAACTATGGGCAAAATCAATACAGGTTGAGGTTCAAGTTAAGAAGAGACTTAGTACATTTTGAATAGATTTGAGGCATGTGTTGATTTTGAAAGAATGGAACCATTGGGAGATAATACATCTAATGTGGACATTAGCTTATACTAGGTTTGAGTATGTGATTTCTCAGATGTTGGAACTTCAAGGAATTTTAAGCAAAAAGGCAATATATGCTAATGTATCATGAGACATAGCATATACAATAACAAACAAGCATTTTATATAGCATTTTCTAGAAATAGTGGACTTCATACAAAAAGGAGCTTCTAATATGGAGAATCTTGAGTATATCAACATGATTATTGCATTATTATTTATACCTGAAGAGTGGAAAGTCTTGAAATATTTCAGATAAGAGGAAATACAGAATAACTTGTAGGAGAAAGATTTTGCAATTCTGAACCTGCTTCTTAAAGTTATCGCAACATGCTTTTGTTGATGTTGTCATTCATTTAAATCAGAGTGATAACAATATGGCCCCCTTATGTTATCTTGAATCCCTTAATTTTTACATTCACCATTCACGAATATGTATGTACCAATAGTGAAATTACCTAAGTATTGACAGTCTTAGGTTCTGAGCCTGTGAAATGGGGCTAATGCAATTACCTCATAAATTTGTCATTAAGAAATAAATATGGTGGTATCTTTAGAGAGCTTCATTTTTTGTTCATTTTGTATTGCTCTCTGTGTTATTATTTAATATGATTTATCTATATCTGTGAGGATAGCTTTAAGATAAAAACATGCAACCATTTATATAGCGTAGATCTAAGATTTGACCAAAAGATAAAACAGCATGTTTTCCTTGTGTCTAAATGATTACAAGGTAAGAACATTGATGGACCCTAAGAAGGCCGAACTGGGCAGGACTAAGGCAGAGTGATTGCTGAGATCATGATCTCATGGCTTGAGTTCGAGCCCCGTCGGGCTTGTGCTGACAGCTCAGAGCCTAGAGCCTGCTTCGGAATCTGTGTCCCTCTTTCACTCTGCTCCTCCCTTTCTCATTCTCTCTCTCTTACTCTCTCCCCCTCTCTCCCTCAAGAACAAATAAAACATTAAAAAAATTGAAGCAAAGGATGCTAGGGGTTTTCCTACCACATAGAGTTCTGTTTAATTTTTTGTGATAATGTTTTGTCGGTGTTTGTAGATTCATTGAAGAGTCCTGGGAAGCTCTTTTTCAATACCACGTGTGTTCTAATTCTATAACATTTGCTGAGTGACATACAGGTCTAAAAAATAGAGGATGGAAGGTGTGAATAAACAGTTCTTCTGTGGCTGTGAGTGATATCCACACTTTCAAGAGTTTGGGTTTTTTTTTCCATCCATGGTTTTAAGAAAGATTAGCGAATACACTAAATGATAGGGTTTGGGAAAGACTAAACTGTGTACTAAGAATTCATGTAGTCGTTAAGGACCTTTCTGATCACAGATGCTGTCTCATGTCTGTCTATGTAACACTATAAAGAGCAAGATTAAAATAAAAATGATTTGATTAAAAAGCAGAGTAGTCAAAAAATGACAAGCTGTTACATTCCCAGCATGTTGTGACAGCCAAGTGAAGGCATGTTTGCCCATACCATCTAAAAGAATAGTTTTTTTCTCTCATATAGTTCTAGTAATGTTGTAGATCACATTAACAATTTTTCAAAATGGGACTTTTGTAACACTAAATGACCTTTACCTATACAAACATACTGATATCCTAAGAATTGGTATATTGTCTGTGTATTTCAAGACTTTCCAAGAATATAAAATAAATATATCATTGTCCTATAATCATCTTATTTGTGCTTTCATTTAGGAATGTGCTGTTTAATGAAAATGTCCTTAAAAATTAATTTAAATGTACATGTTGTGGATGTTGTGGTCAAGTTCAGCAAAAACGAGACACTACTTAGCTGATGGACTAATCTTATGTATTTCCACATATATTTAAATAAGGTGGATACCACTCATCAAATAGTGATAGAACATGGCTGTACACTTGATAATGAGGATTTTGAAGAATATCATCTAAAAAAATGTTAAAGGAGGCTCTTAAAAAGGAATCTGGACCACCCGGTAAAGACTTTGTTCAAGCTATAGCTTGTGAAATGTGAATTATCAGAATCCAATACTTCCTAATGTGAGACCCAAGACAATTTACTTAAAGGTGCAGCAATATACTGTCTTCCTCAAGGGGACACTTTGAGGTTTGTATATTATAAAGTTTATATAAGTGCCTACCTAATACCTTATACATTTTAGATCCTTAATATATATTTTCTATTTTTGCAACTATCAAGCTGTTTTATTTAAGTAAACCTCTCCTGGTCCCTGCTTTCCATTTTGTCAAATGTGAAATGAGAAAGTTGGTCTACATGATCTCTGAGGTCTCTGTCATTTCAACTATCATGTTCCAATTCATATTACTTATCTATGCTGAAATGTTTCATTAGAAACTTTTACTTCATTTCCTGGTAAAATGTGTGTGTATATCTCAATGTATTTTAAGATAGTGATCTCATGTAAATTTAGAACTGATATTCCTGATATAAAGGGTTTCTTCTCTTTCATGCTATAAACCCTCTAGATGCATTTATAAAGGAAAGTCAACCCAATTCTATGGTATTACATAAGTAGCATTTCCAGGAAAATATTTTGTTATCATTGGAGTTGTATCAGAGCTTCATTTCTTTTAGAAACAATTAAGCTAGATTCTCAGAGAAGCAGATGCCAGGAAAGGACTAAATGTTCAAGGAATTTTAGAGGAGAAATAACTGTAAGAAGAAAACTAGGGAGGGAGCGGCCTTCAGACCATACAATGCCATTCCGGATCCAAATAAGAGTGAAAAACTAAACGAAACAAGAAAGTGCTGTGGGCCACCTTTTATTCTAAGAGACATTCTTCATAGTTCAGAAGTTCTTGAGAGAAATTTGATTTGGCAACATAGTCTTTAGTCTCCTAGAAGGAATCTGCTTGAAGGATTTCCACTGCGCCCCATATGGGAGTCGTGCATGGCCTGAGTCCAGACATGGCAGTGATTTCCGAGGGATAAGCCAGGGCTCTTGGTGAACGGTGTTCTTATGGGAAGAAGTCTGCAAAAGTGCTTTCAAATGGCCTCCATCCCTGTTGTGACTGCTTTCTAGGACTCTACTGGTGGCAAAAGGCCATGGGGTCTTGGAGTAGTAGTGAAATCAGGGACTGGCTTGTATTAATTTGAGTCGTGAAAACTTCAGACTTGAAAACTCCTATTCTCTACTTATGTAATGAGAACAAGATACATGCTACCTCAAACCGGGTTCAAGGAACAGAGAGGTTCTCTGAAAGTTTCTATACATATCATTAATGCTGGATTTCTTTATGAAACAGTCCCAACAATTTAGACTATCCTGTCACTGAAGCAACCCATAATTTAAAATAAAAAGAAAGAAAGACAAAGAAAAAAGAAAAAAAAATAAAAATTAGCTTCTCTGCCTTTCAAATAGCTTCTCTCTGTTCCATTACAACCATAGCTAAAATATTTTATATGACTAGATAGCTTGATTATGCTGTTTTTTTCAATGTCTAACAATGGGAAGAGCTAATATTAGCATCATCATTCATCAGACACTATGTAATGATACATAACATAAAGACACTAAGAGACAGTGAGAGCCTTCCAGATGTTTTCCTTCCCATTGACTATATATATATATATACATGAAACTCCTTTCAATCGATTTTTTGTTTTCCCAAATCTTAACATTTTATAAAGAACGTATTTTGCAATTAGTATCCCTTTTCTTTTTTAAATTATTGCATTCACTATTGGCAAATATTTGATATATTTAGACTAGAAACATTTAGAAGAGACAGTTTATTAGACTTAGAGCCAGCTATGATTTATAAATTGAATAGTGTGATATAAGATATTTATAAGAGTAGCATAATTTTTTCAAATGGAATTTTCCCACTGTCAGTTTCATTACTGAATTTATCCTAGACAGTTTTTGCAATAGATATTATGAGCTACCGTGTACTCAGGGAGCACAAAAGAAGAAAGCATAAATAGTAAAATACAATAGAATAAGCTAATTTATCTTTTTTTTTTTTGTGGCAGAAGATTTTCTGTACTCTCCTCAACTTTTTCTTGCTCTGATCTTTGGACTTTAGAAATTTTACCACTATTAAAGTAAATCGATCTGAAATCCATGAAAATGTCACATAAACCTGGCTTATTAACTATTTTTAAAACAAAATATATGCACAGTGAATTGACAAACTTATTATATCATGACCATAGCTTTAGGAGAACAATATTACCTAATTCATTTAGCAGGCTCAAAAAGTCAGTTTTTCAAGCCTAAATTTCTTGGTAACTTCACATCAGAGAAAAATTCTACATAATAAAAATAATTATTTATCACACATTTAAAAACCAGTAGCTTTGGGCACTGAGCTGGCTGGCTTAGTTGGTAGACCAGGCGACTCTTGATCCCAGGGCTGTGAATTCAAGTCCCATGCTAGGTGTAGAGATTACTTTAAAATTAAAAAAAAACAAAGCAAAACAAAACAAAAAGCCAGTCACTTTGAGATAGTATGAAATGTATAAGTTCTCAGAAAAAACCATAATGTAACATTAATGAAAATACTTCAGTTTAATGGCACAAACCATCCATGCTGTTCTAAAAACCAAGTCAGAAATAGAATACACACACACATACAAACACACACACACACATACATACACACAAACACAATGAGCTCCTTAAATATAGCCTTACATGAAACATTAAATATAAACAATGTAGAAAACAAAAGCACAGGTGGTTCAATTTATTTCAGCCGTGAACTTTGATTTGTATTAACTTCCCTTTTCCTCTTGCTTCCTCACGAGTGCTTGTTTTCATGGGTGGCTTATAATTCATCATTACATTCAGTGAAGCATATGGCTCCTTCCGCATGCACAAAATGAAATGCATGTTTGGGGACTACGTAACTAAACATGAGCCTTTCCTTCCTAGGAGGGTATTATTTTCAGAAATCTCTGTGCAGCTTTAGCAGCAGCCACATCTCTTACAGATCATCAGCACTGTCAAATACATTTAGGAAGACAGTCAAATGGGCGCCGGCAGTTTCTGCAGCAGAGAGTTTTATCTGTATTTTTAACTGCTGGGGGAAAAGCTGTAGGATATTTTAGTGTGAAGAAAGTCCTAAAATGGTAGATTCATCACTTTCCCAACTCCCTGGGTTCAATATGCCACGAAGAAGAAATAGAGTTCCATACTTTTTATCTTGTAACAATCAGTGAGGGAAAGATATTAAACTTATATATGAAATGAATAAGAATTGCATATTGGGTATGTAAATATACCCAACTCTATGCAAAATACTAGAGACATACGTAAAAAGAAGTAATTCTGTAAAGTTGTATATAAAGTTACAGACACAGTGAAATGAGGCAAGACTAAGTAGGATGGAAACATGAATCATAATTTTGTTTTCAGATAAGCTGAAAACATGAAATAAGACAAAACATTAAATATAAAAAATAAATCCATTCTCTAACATGAACAGATACAACTTAAATAAAGTACAGTAATTTATATTATCTCTGAGTCAAAGAACATAGCAGCAACATTAATTTCAGACGTTCTACGAGAAAGTAGAAACATTCTAGTAGTTAAATTTATTTTTGAAATTGAGATATATTTTACATGCTGTGAAATTGACTTTCTGTGTTTATAGTTCCGTGAATTTTCACAGATGCATACCATCATGGAAGCAACCAGCTCAATCCAAATACAGAACAATCCAGACGGCCCCATTCTCCCAATGTTCCCTCAGGCTCCCTGGGGTCTACCCTTCCCCCAACAACTCCAGCCCCTCACAGACATTGATCTGTTTTCTATCTCTGTAAAATTGTCTTTTCCTGAAAGTCATATAAACGGAATCATACAGAATGTGATCTTTTGAGTTGAGCCTCTTTCTCTTAGGAGAGATAATGCCTGGAGATTTACCTATGTTGTTACCTACATGTCGTTACCATTGGGGACACTGATCTCATATAAATGACTTCCTTAAAATTACTCAGAGATTCTTATTCTATGGGTTGGAGATAGGGCATAAAAGACAGTGTTTTTAACAAATGGTCTTAGATTATTTGATGCAAGAGTACAGTGTAATATACTCTGAGAAGCCCTAAAGTAGGCAAGGGTAAATTTCCAAAAACTAATTCAAAAGATGATTTATAAGGTAAAGTTAAAGGTGTAGAGACTTAAGGCTCCCGGCACTGTACTCATTCCCAAAACTACAAGAACATCGAGGAAGCATGGATCCTAGTTTTATTAAAAACAGTCTCATGATGGGGCATGCCTGGGTGGCTCAGTCGGTTAAGCGTCCGACTTCAGCTCAGGTCATGATCTCACAGTTTGTGAGTTTGAGCCCTGCATTGAGCTCCGTGCTGACAGCTCAGAGCCTGGAGCCTGCTTTAGATTCTGTTTCTCTGCCCCTCTCTCTCTGCCCCTCCTCTGCTCATGCTCTGTCTCTCCCTGTCTCTCAATAATAAATAAAAACATTAAAAAGAAAATGGTGTCATGCACTAATAAGACACCGTGCTCTAGAACACAAGGTGGGTCATTCAATCACAGAGCATACATATGCAACAGTGACACACATGTATTTTTACAGAAATTCTAGGACACTACATACACTCCTCCTATAAATATATCAATGTATTTTAAAATAAATATATATAGTAAAATACACTCATATATAAAATAAATAAGGTATATAAAGTATTCAGCAGAATGTCTGAGATTTTTAGTAAGTGGCTAGCAAATGTATGCTAATTCTTATCACTCTAATTTCCCATTTCTAGATCAAGCAACTGCTGTCAACAGGATTACCTTCTTCTTCCATAGGTCATGTGTGTGTCTGAAGTCTGAGGAGACAAACCTGAGGGCGAAGGGATTTCTCTCAGGTTTGGAATTAGGGGAAATACTACCCTGAACCCTGAGGTGGATGAAATGAAGTTCCTTTCATAACTTTGTAGTTTAGTCAATGATGGCTTGAATCATCCTTGGTAGACCCGGAGAGCTCAATTTCATAAAAGACGATTTCAAGTGGGAGTATGTGCCCTTTTTCAAGCTTAGTAACTGAAGCCATTGTAAAATGGGAATTTAGTAGCTTGTGTGCTGCCTCCAGAGAGCTCCCAGTTTCCAAGAGGTGTCAACATTCACTTAAACTACCTCTCTCTGCTGACCACGGGGTGATGCTCTGACGCCATGGGAACCCAAAGTAAAAGCTTAAGCAAAGCAAAGTTTCTTTAACTCTCCAGAGAGGAACTTGGGCTTATATGCCAAAAACCTTTAAGCCTTTATCCACAGGTATATGAAGCTTCCCCTTACCCTTTTTATTTAAAATGACAATACATTTTCTATTTTGCTTAAACTCGAGATGGCCCTACTGTAAATGAGATAATAATAACAAGGCATACACATGTTTATAATTATAAAAAATCGTAAGTGTTAGGGGAACTTAATTCTTCAAAGAGAAATTTTCTTTAGATAGCTCTTTCCTCTACTCTTATACAATTTTTCCGAAATGTCAAAAATGCTTATCAAATCTATATTTTTTATAAATTGCCTGGTTAGGGGTGCCAGGGTGGCTCAGTTGGTTAAGCGACCGACTTGGGCTCAGGTCATGATCTTGAGGTTAGCAAGTTCAAGCCCTGCATGGGGCTGTATGCAGACAGCTCAGAGCCTGAGCCTGCTTCAGATTCTGTGTCTCCCTCTCTCCCTGCCCCTCCCTTGCTCATGCTCTGCCTCTCTTTCTCTCTGTCTCTCTTGTTCTCTCTCTTCCTCTCAAAAATAAATAAACATTAAAAAAATAAGAGCTATAAAATGCCTGGTTAGAAAAAGTTTGTAAATCAGTAGAAATATTCAAAATTTAAATACACAACTTACATTCTTAGCTATACTTTGTGTCTAAATATTATTTTTTTAATTTGAAAGGCCATTGGGAGAAGGAATTATAAATTGATGTTATCTATAGATATTGATTCATTTAATTATTTATATTACAAATTTGTTATTTTTTATGTCTCTGGTATTTTAAAATAGTCCACTGAACCATTTGCATTTCCCCAATAAGAAAGTCCATTTTAATTTAAAGAAAGTCTGGATTGATGTAAGATTTATTCCTGCAGATATTATAAAAATATACATGGCAAAAAGAAAATCAGCTGCTTCTCACTTAAATATTATTTTTCCTCATTTGTATGTATTCCTTCTTGCCTCCTTCTTCCATTTTTACTTTTCCTTTCCTTGTCCTCACTTATGCAACCTAACATTTGGCACACACATAAAGAGGACTTACAAAAAGAAAAAAAAGAAAAAAACCCCTAAGAATAAGAAGAGCATATTGTGTGTGGGAGTGAGTTTTTAAACTAGACTGACTGAACATCTCAGTTTAAACATTTCAGTTCAGTTCCGGCTGAAACATTTTAGCCAATTTTCTTAACTTCTTCATGACTCAGTTTGTTTTGATAATTAGTTAATATGTGTTCATTTAGAAGAGTTTCTGAGATATAGTAAGTGCTAAATAAGTGGTAACTCTTATCTAACAGGAGTAACAACATCGAGAAATATGAGACGATGGGCTTAATTTTGAAAATTGCCATAATTAAAATGAAGCATTAATTCACAAACAGTAATATATTTGCATAAATCATCAAGGTACCATCAACTCATTGGTAGCAAATAAAAATTAATTTAGAAAGTGTTTTACGTAAATATATAAGAATAGTTTCCTAAATGTTACTAAGTAGGATTCAATGAGATACCCGTGATCACCAATTAATATGGCTATAATTATAACCATTGACAGTATCAAGCATCAGAGAGTTCCAGAAGCCACCAGACACACTGTTGGTAGGATTGTGAAATGGTGCAAACACATTGGGGAACTGCTTATGAGTTCCTATAAAGTAAAATCTATCCTCATTATATATAATGCAATTCTACTTCTAGGCATTTACCAAAATGAAATGAAAATATATGTCTACATGATGATTTGTACATGAAAGTTCATAAAAATGTTATCCATAATAACCAAACATTGGAAATAACATGTGTCCATCAACATGAGAATAGATAAGTTGTTATGAGTTTCTATAGAGAAAATTCTTCTTATCAATTATAAGACAAACTACCTATACACTGATATGAATGAATATCAAAAATATTTTTGTTGATGATGAGAAAAATATCATACAATTTGATTTTATTTATATGAATTATAAAATCAAATATAGTGGTAGAAATGTCCTCACTAGGCCCCAGAGTAGGGAAGTATTGACTAGAAATTAGAGGGCATAACTGCAGAAATGGAAAATGCTGTGTTCTGATTGTGGTGTTATTACATGGATGTATACATTTGACAAAATTAATTTACCTATATTCTTAAAATGTGTACACGTTTTGAACCTGATTTAAATCTCAATAAATGACAAAAGTAGGGTTATCCCCAATATTAAAGATTAACTCAGGCAAACAAATGTGACTTTTTTTCTTTCCTTTTCTTTCTTTTTTTTTTTTTTTAGTGATGATTTCATGATGAACAAGAAAAGGACTAGGCTTCAGAATGTCATGTTTCTAAACCCATAGAGAAATCATTATATAAAGCAAATTAAGAATATATAAGACTTCACTTGCTTTATTAGTAAATATCATCCTGCCTCCATAGCATTTTCTAGGTGTTTCTGAACATGTTCTCCAATTCTTTTTAAGTTTATTTACTTATTTTGAGAGAGAGGGAGAGAAGGAGGGACAGCAAGAGAGGGATGGAGGATCCCAAGCAGGCTCCACACTGTCAGCACAGAGCCCGATGTGGGGCTTGCACCCATGACAGTGAGATCATGACCTAAGCCTAAATGAGGAGTCTGATGAACCACTGAGCCACCCAGGTGCCCTTCCAAAATATTTTTTAATATGTTAGGAATTGTCCCCTATTCTTTTCTCTTCCTGCTAGTAGTGAAGTACCACATGGACTAACTTCTGAGAGTTGGGGATTTTCAGGGGAGCCCAGTACAGAGCATTTCTGTTTTCTCCCTAGGTTCTCAACAAGCTGTGACATGCAATAAGGAGTAAATATCAAGATCAAAATAATTTGGTTATTATGGATAGACCCAGGTGGTAAGATACAGATTAGCATAAAACAAAATGAGCCCTCTAATGCGGAACTACTGCAGAGGTAGTTCTGATGCAGATCCACCAGGCTTAGAGCCCAGCACAGCAGAGAGAGAACATGTGTTCACTGGCAAGCCAGCTCCATGGGAAAACCAAAAGAAAAATACTTCAGTTATTCATTCCACATTTACAAATCACATATTTCTCTCCACCACACCAAAGACAGTATAGAGAAAAAGGAAGGTTGAGGGAAAGAGTGAGAGTGGTGAAATAGCGTTCCTCTCACGGAGAGTATTTTCGGTACCCACCCCAGATCCATTCCCCATGTTTCTCCATCCTGGTGAATATTTCAGGAAGCTGAGTTTCTGGACTAAATCAATACAATTCCTAAACCTCTGGACCCAGGGTGTTTGGCTAATGAGAGACACTGGTAGGAGATAGGAGGGTAGGTATAGGGAGAGGGTGGCCACAGCTTCATTTCTCTACAGAAGTCTAAACTCTTACCTGTTGCCCTTTCTATAGTCTTCATCCATTCTCTCTCTGCATTAAGCCATATTTTACCCATGGGCCCTTCTTTTCTACAGATAATAGCATTTCTCATGGCCATTCAGGTAGATAATTGCTTCTTTAAACTCTCTAAGATTGCATGCTGGAAAGCTTTTCAGGATTGGGAGGAAGGTGTCAGTTACTGATGAGGGACCTCATCAGTAGGCAAGCTGAAGACCAAGCACAAGCTAATACCTAGCCACGCCCACCCCCCTCTAAGACTGGATATGTGCGACATTCTTCAGGAGCTCCTGGCTGCAAGAGAACAAAGGAAAGGGAAAAAGCAATGGTTAACTGATGGAGTTCACAATCATGCAGGACATGAGTCTCCATCAGTTAACAAATGTCTTAGTAAATTTCAAGAGAAAGGCAATCTTATCAACAGCCTAATCTCACGAAACCCATAGACTCAAATTTCCTGGAGCCCTAACATCACTCTCCCCTCCACAGTGATGTGGGGAACAAAGGCAAGAAAGAAATGGTAAATCCAATTAAATTTTCTGGGATGCCTGGGTGTCTCAATTGGTTGGATAGCTGAATGTCTGTCTGGTTCAGGTCATGATCTCACATTTCTTCATTGCGCTCAATGCTGTCAGAGCAAAGTTTGATTTAGATCCTCTGTCCCCCTCTCTCTCTGCCCTTCTCCTGCTCATGGTCTCTCTCTCTATCAAAAATAAGTAAAACACTAAAGAATTAAATTAAATTAAATTAAATTAAATAATTTCCTTATAACCTATAGCCCATTGACAGATACTTGAGGCAAATACAGAGTATAAAATTCCTCTAGGAACTTTCTAACCATCTCAATTTTAATGCCTTGCTAGAGGGAAAAAAACCACCTTAGCTTGACAATAGGTAGTTCTCCAGTATCTTGTGAATCTTCTTTAGCATATGAAAGTCCTTTTGGAACCCTCCCTTTTCCTTATGTCCTCCAATTCCCAAGTAGATAATCAATCTCTCCTCATAACCCCAGTGTGGCATTTTCTACCCATCCTGTCCCCCTGCTTTAATAAAATCACCTTTTTGGGGGTGTCTGGGTGGCTTATTCAGTTCAGTGTCTGACTCATGGTTTTAGCTCAAGTCTTGACCTCACAGTTTCATGAGTTCAGACCCCACATTAGCCTCTGTGCTGACAGCATGGCCTTGCTTGGAATTCTCTGTCTCCCCCACTCTATCTCTGTGTCTCTCAAAAATAAATTCATAAATTAAAAAAAATGAAATGACCATTTTTCAACAAAAATGTTTGAAGAATTATTTCTTGGCCATTTGCTCCAGACCCCCACCACCACTCCCAAACCGCATCAGTTATTATATTAAAAAGGCAGTTTTTTCCAGTTATCCCCATTATAGTGCAATCAAATCCTAACATCCAAAGCCTTTTAGAACCCTCTTATTATTCATATGACAGTGAAAAAATTTAGACATACCATGACTAGCAAACACCATAAAAATTTGAACATTTAGCAGAACATAATGATATGTCTGGTTATAAATATGTGTGGTCTGTTAAGCATATGGTGTCAGATAATGAAAATGCAAAGTTTTTTTGAAGAAGTCAGTTCAGTTTTCTCACAGTTGGCCTGTAGTCATGATATGTTGATAATAGCTTTGGACAATTCCTGTGTTTACTGGATGTTTTCTTTTTTCATTTTTTAAAGCATTTATTTATTTTTGAGAGACAGTGTTATGCGCAGATTGCAATATCCCCAAAGACCAGAGACCACCAAGGAGACTGAGTCACGCATGCAAGAGCAAAGGGCATTTATTATGGGCCTAAGCTCAGGCTCACAGACTTCACCAGCGCAGTGGATCCGTGCTGAGAGCCCCGAACAAGGGCTGAGCAGGGTTTGTATGGGGTTTGGGAAGGGGGAGTCACAGGAAGTTGTGACACAGGTACAGTGATCCAATCACTATCACATAACAGCATTGGCAGCAACTTTAACCATACATTTTGTTTAGAGCGTTCGTTACTTTTGGCGGGACCCAATCACAATATTTAGAGTAGTTTTGAAATTAACCAATTACAGAGCTAGCCCAGGGTCTTGTTCGGAGACTAATAGGTTAACTCTAACATTAGGTAACAGAGTCCTATCTATAGTTTCCATCTACAGGCCTCACCCTTAGGAATGTGGAGGGTGGTTGCTGGCCTTTCCTGATTGGGTGTTACAAGGGTGGTCTCTCCTGCCTTGGGCAATGTGTAACTGCCTGATGGTTTCTGGGAAACTGAAACGTAGGCCTTTAAGGTCAGAGGGGAAACTTAAAGCCTGTCATGGAGTCAGTTTGGTTCCGACCTGCGTCCTTTCAACAGAGAAACAGAGCATGAGCAGGGGAGGGCAGAGAGAGGGGGGAGACAGAAAATTCGAAGCCCCCTTCAGGCTTGGAGCTGTCAGCTCAGAGCCCAACCTGAAGCTCGAACTCACAAACCTTGAGCCGAAGTCGGCTGCTTAGCCGACTGAGCTACTTAGCTGCCCCAGGGATATTTTCACCTGTGCTATGAAAAGAAAAGAAAGCATGTTGGGAAGGTATCCTACATTATTTATCTTTCTGGTCCTGGAAATGTGAATGTCACTTAAAACAAGAAATGCTTCAAGATAAGTTTTTTTTTTTTCCCAACCAGTTTAGAAAGAATTGTATAGAAACAGTCACTTCATCTGATGCTTTGTAGTTTCCCAGTTATGATATCATATCATTTTAAAATAGGCATTCTTCTCAGCAGACATTGCTACTACAAAAAAAAAAGTCTGATACAGACAGAAAGTCAACGTAACAATATTTCTTGTCTTTGCCACACCAATTACAGTAGGATTAGAATGATTAAAACCACTGCAAATACAGAAAAAAGTAAAGAACAGTTTTATTCACAAAAAGACATTTTAAGTACTTTGTAAATTTTAAACAACTTTAGATGATGTCAATTCCCATACCCTTAAGGCAGTTTCAATTTGAACATTATCAAGTCACTCAGGTTGTGTCTCCCTTCTAGACTGAAGTTAAATAAAATTGTTTCATTACCATATCCACCGCTAAATTGCATGAAACATTAGCATCTGTTCAGAAGTGAAGCTCTCCCTGGGGCCATGTGCTGGAAAACTGTGTGTCCCAGTGAATTTGAGAGTAGACTTTAGATCCCCAAAATGTCTCCAAAGTAATTTACTTTTTAGCAGTAGGAAGCCTTGGTCTAAGGAACAGAACTCTTTGAAAAAGAATTCAGTTTAATTACAAAGATTAGTTATTTTCATCCAAGTCACTGTTTAAAGCAGAAGTTTTTTCTGTTCTATAATTGCACCATTAAATCATTCACTTCATAGGTGAGATTGACCAAATGTGTACTTTTATTGAACAAGTTATCATAGAGATCAAAGAAACAGTGTTGTAGGGAGTAAGTTAAACAATTTTTGCATAAATTTTAACAGTAAAAATGACAGTTATCTGGAGATGTGTGTAGAAGAGATAAATACATGCTAAATGGAAGTAAAGGGAGGCACAGCATACACACTGCTGCCTGAAATACGAAAACACCGAACTTGAAATCAGAAAACATAAACACACTTAGGTATAATATTCTCTATCCTATTCTTTCCTTTCTCTTTGATTTTGATTTTAATGGAAGCTGGGAGTGATGATGTGTATAGGGAGTTATGGCAGATGTACAAAATCTTTTAGAACTGGAGGACATATGAGTAAGTATTTAGTCCATTATTCATGGAATATTGTCAGTTGGTCCAGATGTACTGAGGTGTTTTTTTGGTTGTTATTGTTCTTGGAAAGTATAATGTTCATCCATTTTCCTGAAGGCATTCAAACTCTTTCTGAGTGAGTTACATTTCTTCACCTATGTAAAAGATAATCTACAGGGTACCTGAGTGGTTCAGTTGGTTGAGAGACCACTGACTAACTCTTGATTTCAGCTCTCATGGTTTGTGAGTTTGAGCCCTGCCTGCATCAGACAGGGCTGAAACACAGAGCCTGCTTGGGATTCTCTGTCTTTGCCCCTCTCCTGCTTCCACTCTCTCTCTCTCTCTCAAAAGTAAGTAAGCAAGTAAAGGAATAAATAAATACATAAAACTTATAAAATAAAAAAATAATCTACAGTTAAATTTTGAATCTAGGGGCACCTGGGTGGCTCAGTTGGTTGAGCATCCAACTTGGCTCAGGTCATTATCTAGCAGTTCATGGGTTCAAGCCCTGCATCAGGCTCTGTACTGGCAGCTCAGAGCCTGGAGCCTGCTTCCGATTCTGTGTGTCCCTCTCTCTGCTCCTCCCCTGCTCATGATCTGTTTCTCTCTGTCTCTCAAAAATAAATAAATGTTAAAAAAATAATAAAAAATAAAGTTTGAATCTAAAGGTTACTTATTCAGGAAAAATGCAGTGACACCATCACCCTCTTTGCACTGTATATTCATTCATATACTTACTATGTATAATAAGAAAAATTAAATAATGTGTCCATGAGTTTCCTATTGATGCCTTAGCAAGTACCACAGATTCAGTAGCTTCAAACAGCTCAAATTCATTATCTCACAGTTTCATAGGTCAGAAGTCTAATTCAGATCAGAGAACTAAAATCAAGGCGTCTTCATGGCTATGCTTCTTTCTGGAGATTCTATGGTAAGACCTGTTCCCTTGCCCATTCAGGTCATTGACAGAATTCAGTTCCATGCAGTTACAGTATTTAAATTCCTGTTTCTTTGCTGGCTGACAGCTTTTAGAAGCCACCCACATTCTGTAGTCTCTGTCTTCCTTCCTCCATCCTCCATCCTGAAAGCGAATGTGGAGCCAGTTTCTCTCTCACAAATTTCTCCTTCTTCTTCCATCTTATCTTTCTAACTAAACCAGGGAAGATGACCGTTTTAAGGACTCAAGTGATTAGATTGAGCTGACCTAGTTAATCCAGGGTAATCTTCCCTTCTCAAGGTCTTTAAGCTTAATTACATCTGCAAAGTCTCTTTTGCATTATAAGGTGACATTCTCTTGGGTTCTGAGGACTCCTGATGTCTCACAGAACATTTTAGAACATGCTTTTAGTCTGGGTACTCTACTATTGTATAAGCAAAAGAGATGGCTTGATAACCTTTTAAAAGAATGTTTTCCACTTTGGGGATATTCTAAACCTAAAGGGATATGTTATATCTTCTACTGTCATAACTTATAACAATCTAGTTTAGAGTAATAACAATGTATTGTAATAATATTTAAATATTTACTCCTATATAGTTCTGTTCCTTCTTCCCTTACGGTATTTTTATCACAAAGAAGATATTTATACATTGCTTTCCTATCAGCATAGATTTTTAATTATTTTATATAGTTATCTTTTTTCCAATAAGAACACTCTAAAAATAAAAACAAAGATGCATAGGGAGATGTAACTTGTCATAGTATAGTGGGAAAAGCTATGGAACCTGTATTTTTACACTAAAATTTTTTGAATTTGTGGATTGCAATTCACTAATTGCTAAAGAAAAAGGATGAAAATGGATTGATACAAACAGAAAATTATCATGACATTGAACAGTATAGCCCTATGGCCCTATGTGACTGGGGCTGAGACTGGTCTGGAAGAGGGATGGGAAGAGGGTGTAAGAGAGAGGGAAAAATAAAAAGAAGAAAAGAGAGAGAGCGAGAAAACATATGTGAAGTATATTAAGAATGACTTCAAGGCTTTTCATGATAAACTCTGAAGGCCAGAAAACAATGGATCAATGCCTTCAGAATGTAAATAAACAAACCAACCAACAAGCAAGCAAATGTTTGAGTTAAAATTTGATACCCAAGACAATAGTCAATCAAATATGACAAGTTAAGCTAGCATAACCTAAAACATATTATGAATCATATACTCTTTCATAAGAGTAATGGGGGTGCTCCACCAAAATAAGGAAGGCATAGGCTAAAGGAACAAGGAAAAGGAACATTCTATCCAGGAAAGAGTTGAATGAAATTACCAGATGACAGTAATGCACAAGGCTCAGCTAACTACCAGCCCAGATTAGAACTATAGAGATGCTTCTTCATGTATTTGAGACTGATGGATTATTTGGTGCAAAATAGATTATTATAGATTATTATAAGAAAGATTGTGTTATTGGTTAATAAGTTAAAAGTCTCTGGGCATATGGTTGGCTCAGGATTAAGTGTTCGAGTCTTGATTTCTGCTCATGTCACGATCTTATGGTTGGTGATTAAAACCCTGCATCAGGCTCCGCACTGATAGTGAGGAAGAGCTTGCTTGGGGTTTGCGCTCCTTATTTCTCTAACCCTCCCCTGCTCGCACAGGCACACATGCATACTCAGTCTTTCAAACAAATAAATAAACATAAAAAGTAAAAGTCTATGTCTGGTGAAACAAACAGGTGAAATGAGGAAGGGAACCTGTTGTTTTTGTTACAAACTTTGTGGAGTCATTTGACTCCTCAAATAATTTTCATACATAAATATGAAAAAATGAAATTAAATAAGAACATAAGATCTTAAAATAAGAAAGTGTTGAAAGTGTTAGAGTGACCCTTATCAACTGAATATATTTGTAATTTTAAAATAAATACATTCATATTTCAAAACAAAATATTGACGTTCTTAAGCAAACTTTTCTTAACTAAAACATTATGGATGATATTGCATCTAAAAATGAAGTATAGCATTAAAACCAGTGATTCTGGGGCGCCTGGGTGGCTCATCGGTTAAGTGTCTGACTTTGGCTCAGGTCATGATCTCATGGTTTGTGAGTTTGAGCCCCAAGCATGGCTTTGCATTAACAACTCATAATCTGGAGTGTACTTCGGATTCTGTCTCCCCCACCCGTACCCCTCCCCTGTTTGTGCTCTGTGTCTCTCACAATCAAAAATAAATAAACCTTTAAAAAAATTAAAAACAACAACAAAAACAGTGATTCAATCCTCAATTATGGATATTAAATTAAAACTCTAATTGTATGCATAGTATTTGAGATTTTTGAGGCAAAATATTAAAAAGCACATGATCTCTATGGTTTTCTCAGGTTTATTATATACTATCATTCAGTAAAAATTATTTGAAAAATGTTTAGAATAATTTTTGAACAATAATTATTAGACACTTGGGTAAAATATCCAGATTCCTTTTTTCTTTGATCCTGGAAAAGTAAAATATTAGAAGGTGTATAATCAGAAGAGTTTGGTGAGATAACAGTGAATTTTGTTTAGGTGTCCAAAATTCTGTTTATACATACATCTCATTCTATATATTCTATCAGAATAATTGTGTTCCCAAAGATTCTGTTACTTAGCTAATGGAATCATAAACTCTGTCAGTGATGCAGTTAGTATTTAAAATATTTTTCTCTTACCAAAATGCTATTTTTCCAAATAGATTATATCTTTCCTTGGAATTTAAAAGCATATTCAGAAAAAAATGTATCTGGTAACCACTATGAATTTTTTATTTTGTATCCAATTTTCTTTGCAATCATAATGCAATTAGCCAAGAAATGTTTTTCATCTTCATCCTTGACCAAACTGCTTCTACCCTCTGCTTTTTTAGATTTGACCCGTATAACCATTCTGTGCCCCCAAATCTGTTTTAACATCAGTGTCTGGATAATCTGATCTATGAAACTACCCTACAAAAGTAATATTTTTGAGAACCTTTATCTCTGAAAATATGTATTTTTATTTGTTGCATATATCACAAGTTCCATCTGTTAAAATATCAGTGTGGTAAGTTGCTGTCTATGAGCTCATTTGTCCATATTATTTATGCTATGGAAATTTTTTATTTGAAAAAGAATTTGTTAGTTCTATGAACCTTTTGTCACCTTCAATAAATTAGTGTATGTTTAAAATAGCTTTTCTTGTATGAGATAACCTAATATACACTTTTCTCCTTTGGATGCTTTGGATGCTAAAACGTGCTCAAAGTGCAGTTTTTAAGGTCCCCTTGGAATTTTTTTGGCTTGCATCAAATTTACTGTGAGTCCATGAAACAAGATAAGGTAGACATTAACCAATTTTATAGAAATTTTGTGAAATCGAGTAATTTAGAGCTATTATATGCTACTTTCTAATCAAAGAAAATTAATAGTAGTAGTAGTAGTAGTAGTAGTAGTTTCTTAAATTCAACTGTGTTCTAGAACACATTTAGTTTTGAAACTACTGTGAATTTCCTGAATATTTCTCAACTTCTTGGATTTGCTTATTAATGTCAAACAATCGTCCATTTCTATAGTGTGGAACAAATTTCCCACCTGACATAATTTCCAAAATTGATAGGCATGTTACTCTTTAGTATCCAAACCTGACCTCTGTAGAAAATTCATTGTCCTGATTTCTCTAGAAAATTCATTTGTTCTTTGCAAATACTTTCTTAAAGTCCCATATAGTTATTAATCTGGTTACCTAAGAGAAAAAAAATCAATATTTTATATAGGTACTTATATAGCCAATGATAACGTCAGCCTTTAAATTATTTTTGAAAAAGTATTTTTATTTTTGCAAAGTATACAAGGCCAGATATTGGGAGATTTGGCCACCATCATTTGCTGAACATCACTTCGACAAGAGTGCACAATTGATGGGTATCCATATGTATTAAACTCAGAATTCATTTTGAAGGGAAGTAAAGTATAGATTTTGCAGGATCAGAAAACAATCTATTATATAGGTTGTGCTTGTGAAGAGTCTTCCTCTTCTCTTTCTTTTTTTTCTAATTATAGCCTCTTATTGGTTAGTTACTGAATCTCCTAGATTGGAGATATTTTTAATTTTTCTTTTTTCTATTTTCCATATATTTGTGCCGTTTTAGTCTAATTTATGGGAAACATACTTACCTACATTTTCCAGAAACTTGTTATGATTTTCTTTGATCTACTATATTTTTAACCTTTCATTTTGAATAATTATAGATTTGTGGGACGTTTCAAAGAACACAAGAAATACAGAGAAGTTTCAATCACCTTTTACCTAGATTCTCCCGATTATAGCATCTTGCATGTTTAGAGAACAATTACCTAAACCAGTCACTTGTCATATGCACAGTGCATAATTTATTAAGTTGTCACCTCTTCTACAAGCACTTGCGTGGTGTGGGTGTGTGCACCTGCACACAAGTGCGTGTATGTAGTTCTATGTAATTTGACCACGTGCATAGCTTGTGTAACCATTATCACAGTCAAGATACAGAACTGTTTCTTTGCCACGGGACTTATTGTCCTATTCTTGTATAACAACACCCATCCGAACCCACTCATCACTGACCCCGGACACTAGTAATTTTTCATCTTTACAATGTTATTTAATGAATGTTATAGTAATGGAGCCCTTCAATACATAAACTTTTCAGATGCTTTTCTCAGCGTAAGTCTCTTGAGATTATCCAATTTTAAAAATATGTTTTAGTAGATCGTCTCTCTTATGTTGCTGAGTGGGACGGAGGGCATGGGTGTTCCACTGTTTTATCAGTCACCCATTGAAAGACATTAGACTTCTCCAGTTCCGCGATTAAAGAGAGAGCCGTTATGAACATTTGTATCCACATTTTTTTTTTAATGTAAGTATGCATTGGTCTGGGATAAATGTCCAAGAGTGGTTTGCAGTTTGGAACACCAAAGAACTTGTTTTCTTAATCTTTCCATTTTCTAGCACACTGGTTTTTTTAATTGATTATATACTTTTTTCTTTTCTTCTCTAATGACATAAATAATGTACTGTGGAAGTCTTCTAATAGAACCTCTTTTCTGTCAAGTTGCTTTTCTGATCACTTTTTTCGATTTCTATCTTTTTTTACTTGTACTATTCTAAAGATGTCTGCTGATGCCTTTAGTTTGCCTGTATTTAAGGATAGGTTTCTAAAATGCTAACAGAAGACACTATACTCACACTTCTGGCATGCTGACTGTAGTATTTATTGTAATTCATCAGCCAATGGAATTTCACTGGAGGAAGCCTTATGTTACCATCTTTAATTCTTTCCAGTTGAACTTGTGAGATTCCCAAGAGTATTTTCTTCCATTTCCTTGCCTATAGAATATATATATATATAAACTGGCTGTTCACAATTATGGAAATAGTCTAAAAGGGCAGAGTGCCCCACCATAGATAGATAAAATATTTATTACTAAACTCACACATACATAAAATATTCATTTTCAGCATTTGTTTAACTCAAAATAGGCAGATTCTTTAGTTCATAGAGTTTTTTCTTTCTTTTTTACTTGTTTTTGACATGATGTTGCCAGAGGTTTTTCCATTTTTTTGTTTTTTACCTAAACTTCAATTTTATCTTTGCTTTGTTAATTCTCATTATTTAGCTTTGATTTCCTATTTTTACTTTTAAGATGAAAAGTATGTAGTAATCACTGCTCTGTGGTGCACCCATAATGCCTCTATTTTATTCTGACCATCAATAGAGAGGGCCAAATTAAACATGAAGGATCATTTTTCAGTTATCAGCAATTACCATCAGAGAAAGCAGCGTGTACCAGGATATGTATGCAGGTGTGTGTATAAGCATGGTCCTGTTGCTGATTTGACCAAGGGTTCTATATTGTTCCTTTAACAATAAGACAAAGATAGGGGTGCCTAGTGGCTCAGTTCGTTAAGTGTCTGATCCTGCTTTTGTCTCAGGTCATGATCTCACTGTTGTGAGATCGAGCCCTGCATCAAGCCTGGCATCTGACTCTGCACTGACAGCATGGAGCTTGCCTGGGTTTCTCTCTCCCCCTCTCTCTCTGCCCCTTCCCTGTTTGCTCTTTCTCTTTCTCTCTCTCTCTCTCTCAGAATAAATAAACATTTAAAAAAGACAAAAATAAATAAGGAAATATATTTTGAGTCACTACTACATGAAAATTAGTGAATGGATATTTAGTGTATTCTTTAAAATGTTTTATCAGGCAGGTGGTAACTAATAATTAAATAATTAGTTGTATTAATACCAAAAATTTTATGACATGAATCTCTTTGAGTCACGGCTTCCAAAAATCAAATAACTACTTATTAAGCTTACAAATCTAAACTTTGAAATATATCTTGGAAATAATTGTTTTGCATTATATACTCCTTAAAAAATAAAATAGTAAAATAGCCAGTTTATCTCTTACTTATCAGTGATTTAAATTATATTTAACAGTTATACAACCTTGTTGGATATTAATAATAAATAAATTGAACCCATATAAATGCAGTCCAAATGGATGTAATTTTTATTACCAAGAAAATAAATTATTTATGTATTGAGCTTTAACTGGCATAACATATTATTATATTAAATATATATCAGTAAATAAAATATGTGTCTTTATTAATTCACCTGGCAAAATAGCAACCATACAATTTTCAGATTTTTGTAATCTATTAAGATATAACAAAAACCACAACCAAATGGCAAGTGAGTGTGCTAAGCTTTAAAAATCAAAGTACATTACGGGGTACCTGGCTGGCTCAGTCAGTTGAAAATCCCTCTCTTGATTTGGGCTCAGGTCATGATCTCAGGTCATAGGATGGAGCTCTGTGTTGGGCTTGGCGCTGAGCATGGAGCCTGCTTAAGATTCCCTCTCTTCTCTCTCTCTCTCTCTCTCTCTCTCTCTCTCTCTCTCTCTCATTCTGTCCTTCTCCCCCACTAGTGCTCTCTCTCTCAAGTTAAAAAAAAAGGACATTAAGAAAAAGAAATATGTGATGATTGATGACTAAAAGAACAATAGCTACTTTTCTGTAAAAAAGTAGCTCCCTAGTGTTAAATGCAGTTTTGTTGATTTAAATATTTTCTCTTTTCTCAAATCCAAGTCACTCAGTATGTTCCAAATTAGTACAAGCTTTGTCTGAGAATATTAATTAGCTTCTCAGAACATTTTATTGCAACTTGCTAAATATAATCAAAATGTCTAGAGACTGAGTAATAAAATAAATTAAACATTCTTATTTTATGTGATGAAAGATATTTGGTACCTTTCTTACTTTTCTTCATCAATGACTCCACCAAATGGTCCTTGACAAGAACCTGAAGATTAAATTTAGCTCTTTCTTCTCATTTATTCCTAGCATCAAATCAGTTACCAACTTTTGCTTATCCTAACCCTTGAATAACTAAAAAATCCAAAATCTTCTTTCTATTTCTACTGCCATTGCCTTGGTACTAACTACTCTCTCATCACTTTTGTCCCAAATGGTTGCAGTGGATACTTTTCTCTACTCATTAGTCTTTTACTATCCATTAAATCCACATTGCTGCCAAAAGTAATTCTAAAATGCAATCAAGATCTTCTAATTTCACTGGTATCATCTGAAACTAGTGCCTTATTCTATTCAGGTCAGAAATCCAAAATCCTTTGTCCATTATACAAGGACCTTCATTTCATATTTTACCCTGGGCATGATTTGGTAGCCTTATCTTCCACCAGGTTCTTAGACTTATGCAGGACCCTACCCATGTCAATAATTTGTTTTCATGTTTCTTATCTGCTGTAAGAAACTGAGAGTTCTCTGACATATTCACATAGAATACAGATAAAGAAATGTGAAATGAAATCATTGCCCTTATCAAAATACGTATCCAAAATTATCCTCTAAAAATGTGTTTAGCAATTTTTGCCCTTATTTACAAACTTCTCTTCCATTTTTCCTTTAATTTTTGACCCCAATAGTTGATTATTCATAATTCTTTCCCTGGAACATTGATACTACATGATCCTTAAATCCAAATGGTTAGGAACATCCGTGGCTGCAGAGTCAATATCACAAGACACAGAACAGTATTTAAACAGAGAAGGCATCCTGATAGAAGCATGAGGCCAGGTCAGCCCAATAACAGAGAAACAGAATCAAAGAAATAAGTTATTATATCCAGGAGATAGAGCAAATACACGAGCAGGTTTATTAGTGTACTGGGGCTGCCATGACAAAATACCACACACAATGTGATTTCAACGGAAATATATTTCTCACAGTTCTAGAGGCTAAAGTCTAAGTTCTGGCAGGGTGGTTTGCTCCCAAAGCCTGTCTCCTTGACTTGTACATGGCTGTCTCCTTGCTGTGCTCTCCTGTGCCCTCTTCTCTGTGTGCGTGCATGGCTGGTGGCTTTTACTCTTCTTCTAGGACAAGGGTTCTGTTGGATTAGGTCTCCACCCCTGTGACATCATTTAACCTTACTCACTTCTTTACAGGCACTCTCCAAATTTTGTCCCATTGGGGGATAGGACCTCAACAAATGAATTTAGTTGGGAGAAGATACAATTTAGATTATAAAAGTAGGCTATGGTGGAGAGTACAGAGGTAGGAATAAGTTCTAAAACATTCTCCATTATTATCTGGCTGAGTAATCTTAGTCAGAACTTGTGGTGTTTGACATCAGTTTCCTCAACTGCAAAATGACAAGCTTATACAGGTGATCTGTCAACTCGTTACACTTGCCAGGATTAATTGCAACAGAATTAGTTGAACTATAAGAATTTACATTTTATTCATTTGACCTCTTTGGGTATAGCAACTTAAAACAGGACATAAGGTTCTTTCTGTGGCAAATGCCCAAGTTTCGATAGGACTAGTAGCATCACTCTTCAATTATGAGCTATTATTGAGATCTCTACCTCAGTGGACAGACCTGACACAGACTATATGTTGATTTGGTGACACACAGTAAACATTATCATTTAAATCTATTGTTCATGATACTGCATTGGTGTATAATTGTCCCAAGAAAATCTTATATTTCAAGAAAGCATTACAAGAAATGTTATAAAGAGCTGTTGGCACATTCGCAAGTATCCACAGTAATGCATGTTATGTGTTTAAGACCAAGAAATTGTGTTTAATAAGATGACAATTATGCAAAGAAGAATGTTCCTATGCCTAGAACATTAAGAAATCTGAAATAATGAAATATATACTAATTAAAGAAATACACATTGTGATGTTCCTGCATGATTAAATAATGTTTTACTCTGGAAAATAACTCAGACTCATTCAAACTGTACAGTCCTTCATGGCATATACAGTTTTTTTCAGGAATCTGATATACACATTATTTATTGTGTTTGTGTTTGATATGTGAACCACATTTCTACTGTTACAAATTTCCATCTAAGGCTTGACATAATGTTTTTGCTCTGAATCACTTTTTAATGTAAGTACTCACTAAATAACTTAAATATTTTTTGGACTTAGAAAATCAGAATATTCAATGCACTCATTTGTTAATAGGGGTATCAATGAAATAAGCTACAGTGATGTTAATGACTGCAGTAGCTTTCACAGGAGACATAACATCCATACAACACAGCCTATTTCATTTGTGTAATTATGAATTATAGCTTCCAAAGGTTAAGTATATTATCTGACGAGCATGACAGGTTTTCATGTAAATATTTCTATACATTTCATTTTTAAAACTGCCTCGCGTGATATGGCCGGACTTACCTGACCTTTTTTGGTTACAGTTAGAAAGCATGCAATGTACTTCAAAAACTACAAATGAGACGTTTTATTTTCCAAAGCTGTGTAATTAATCAAGACTTTTCCAATTACATCGTTGAGTGGCTAGCATAAATATTGTTCAGTTCTTTTCTAAATCTTAATCACTATTCATCTGGCCAATGTACATATGGCGTACAGGAACATTTGCATCACAAACATGGTAAATTGCCGATAAATATCAGTAACACTGAAGCCGATTTTGGTTTTTGGTTTTCATTTTTGTTTTTTTTTGTATTTCCTTTGTAAGCTAACACTACTACAAAAAATACTAAAATGCCTCTACCTTGGTTGAGGAATTCTGTGATATTAATTGTTATATGTTATGTTTCAGACAGGCGTTATACAGTTGCTTTAGCTTCTGCTACTGCTAGGAATAATGGTTAATAGATTAGAACAACAACAACAACACTAGCTTTGAAGCCCAGCTCAGCTGTTTAATTACCTTGTTGTACCTTTGGCTCAGTTATCGCTGTATCAATTTGCCTTGGTTTATTCCAGGGCTGTATTACTCACAGGCAGGATTACTTAATTGACTTGAAAGAAAGAACGAGAATTTAAGTAAATAAGCATACTGCCTAGAATATAGTAAATGCTCTATTATTCATGTACAGAATTGTTTTCCAAGTCAAAATCTCTTTATTTTCTTAGGTTAAAATTGACATACCTCTGCCTCTTTCCCATTGCTTGTCTGCCCTGAACATGTATGACTATTACTCTTTTGTGTTCATCTTGCTTTGCTTTGTTTTGTTTTTCTTAAAGGAAGATAGCATATATAAGTTTGGTTCTGCTGTTGTAGGTAGCCATAAACACACATGTACATATATTTCTAAATTGTATTATGCATGCATACACATCCTACATACTTGCTATTATAATTTTTTAATTTTTTTTAAATTTATTTTGAGAGACAGATAGAGACAGCGTGATCAGGGGAGGGTCAGAGAGAAAGGGAGATACAGAATCTGAAGCAGGCTCCAGGCTCTGAGCTAGCTGCCAGCACAGAGCCCAATGTGGGGCTCGAACCCATGAACTGTTATATCATGATAGAGCCGAAACCGGATGCCCGACCAACTGAGCCACCTAGGTGCCCCCATACTTGCTATTCTACATTGTATTTATATCCATGTAAAAGATTATCATCGAGAAATTTCCCTGTTAATGAATGAAGGTACCACTCTCACCACTGAATGGTCACATAGTATCTCTTTCATGGTAAAACATAATTTTCTAACCACTACCCTATTGTTGGACACTTTTGCATCTTTGAAATATGACTTTAATTTTACTCTGATATATAAGTTTTCACATATCCTTCTGGTACTACCTTTTCTTATATTAGTTAATATTCTTTTAAAAAATACACATGGTTTACTAACTTACTTATTTTTATTTTTGCAAAACCTATTCATATTTATCTTTCAATTTTTTTTGATACTGGTTTATTGCTTAAAATATATTTACTACAAAATTATATAAATGTCACATTTACCTTCTTTTTATATGATTTGTTGTTTTTCTGTTTTTTAATTTTTTTAATGTTTTTTATTTATTTTTGAGAGACAGAGAGACAGAGCGAGCAGGGGAGGGTCAGAGAGAGAGAGAGGTATAGAATCAGAAGCCGGCTCCAGGTTCCAATCTAGCTGTCAGCACAGAGCCCGAGGTGGGGCTCAAACCCACAAACCGTGAGATCATGACCTGAGCTGATATACGGGCATTAGGAACCATGATGTGTATGACTGGGATAGCCTGAGATGACCCGTGCCATACAGACTGAATGCTTGTGTTTCCCCCAAGTTTGTATGTGGAAACCCCAATCTCCCACGTGATGGTGTGAGGATGGTGTGAGGAGGTGGGAGGAGTTATGGGGCCTTTGAAAGTGATGAGGACAGGAGGATGGAGCCCTCGTGGGAGGATTAGTGCCCTTTAAGAAGAGACAGAGATGAATGATCTTTTTCTGCCGCTGATACTGACTATTTGGAGTCTCCTGCTCCATTTTTTTATTTTGAGTTTATAGTTGGTTGGCCTTAATTTATAATTTGCTTCTGCTGAGTGCTTCGTATCAGAGATCACCTTAAGCATGAGGGTTGGGGTTGCCCAGCAACCCAGATAGTGTAAATCCCAGATCCCCAAGTACACATAGAGGTAAAGATATTGTTACAAATTCTCATAGGAGATATTTTCAACCTTGAGATAAGATAAAAAAAGTTACATTTCCTTGATTACTATCTTTAAAAAGTAGTTTTTAAGCTATGTGTGCAGAGCTTTAAACTCTCTCCCCCTCCTTCACCATGTACTTTAGTTTCATTCCCTTAAATAAAGGGAACACAGTTAGTGTCTTATATCCTGGGCTGCTGTAAACTCCAAGATTGTCAAATCCTTGACTGGATTTAGCTCATGTCTATGACCTTCTTTTTGTATTCTCCTTGTTTATTTCTGTGAGTTTAGCCTAACTCTACATTTAATAGGCTATGTGACACATTTTGTTCAACATGTTAAATGTCTTTAAAAGGACTTTTATATTATTTTTATTAATAGTTTATTACCAAGTTGGTTTCCATATAACACCCAGTGCTCTTCCCCACAAGTGCCCTCCTCCATGACCATCACCCCCTTTCCTCTTCCCCCTCCCCCTTCAGCCCTCAGTTTGTTAAATCATGAGAGACTTTTGAATGCTAAGATGATTTTTCTTTTAGAATAAGTTGCCATATTGCAGAATGAGATGAGTTTTAATATTTTAAAGATTTTTCTTTATTTTCTTCAATGAAATTCCTCTTTGTGACACCTGGGTGGTTCAGTCGGTTAAGCGTCTGATTCTTGATTTTAGCTCAGGTCATGGTCTCATGGCTCATGAGATAGAGCTCTGAGTCAGGCTCCTGGCTGACAGCACAGATCCTGCTTGGGATTCTCTCTCTCTCTCTCTCTCTCTCTCTCTCTCTCTCTCTCTCTCTCTCTCTCCCTCCCTCTCTCTCTCTCTCCTCCCTCCTCCTCCTCTTCCACTTCCCCCAATCATGAAGGGGCACACTCCTGAAAGAAAGAAAGAGAGAGAGAGAGAGAAAGAGAAAGAAACTTAGAAAAATTCCTCCTTAAATGAGTTTTGGTCTTCAAATACTGATAAATTTGAAAAAACACTTGTGTTGATCATGTGTTGTTGATAACATATATTTCTCTATTTAAAATCATTTAATTTTATATACATATTAGTTATATCTTACTATATGTTAGTTACACATATTAATTATATAATGTAAATATATAAGCTATATTTCTACATGTATGTATATATGGGGAGCAGAGTGTTTACCTTAAAACATCAGACATTAAGGTGATCTATTGATAATCACAATCTTGATCCCACTGGTAATGCTGCATGTGAATACTGAAGTGGATAAATTTATTATTACCATCATGTAAGACTAGTGGTATATCATTGTAAGAGAGAAATAAATTTGAGATAAATTCTTGATTTAACACTTTTGTATCATTTAGGTTTTATTGTAACACATAATTATAGACAGTAATAACAGTTGCACTTTTAAAATATTTCTGTACTAGGAACCAATGAGCTTTACAAATTACAATGCAACATTTTCTTTTTAAAGTTTATTTTTGAGAGAGAAAGAGATGAGAGAAAGAAAACACAAGTGAGGGAGGGGCTGAGATAGAGGGAGGCAGAGAATCTGAAGCAGGCTCCAGGCTCTGGGCTGACAGCTCAGAACGGGCTCAAACCTACAAGCTATGAGATCATGACCCTAGCCAAAGTCGGATGCTAAACCAATGAGCTATGCAGGTGCCTATGCTGCAACATTTTATACATAACAATACTATATTTATATTTGCCTGTTCAAAAGTTTCATTATCTAGTATAATTTTAGCGATTATACAATAATGCACTTTTTAAAATACTCTCCCTTGTATTTTGTTCTCCTGTTAATCGTTGCAGAGACAGGAGCATAATCAACTGTAATCTCCAAATGTAGACGAGGGATGGAGACTCAGAAGTTAGCTGAACAGTGTTTGGCAAGCAGTGGAATTAGGATGCAACCAGGGTCTTCTTATATGGTTCCATTATTATTCCAGTTCCAGCTTTTGTTTTTAAAGGAACTGAAGTATATGTAAAGGCCTCAATTTTTTTTTAATTTTTTAATATTTTTTAAGAGAGAGACAGCGTGAGCAGGGGAGGGTCAGAGAGAGAGGGAGACACAGAATCCGAAAACAGGCTCCAGGTTCTGAGCTACCTGTCAGTACAGAGCCAGACGCAGGGCTTGTGCCCACGAACCATGAGATCATGACCTGAGCCGAAGTTGACCACTTAACCAACTGAGCCACCCAGGTGCCCTAAGACCTCAATTTTTAAAAGAGCCTAAGTAGTGTTTTTGCATTAGGTATTATAATCCAACAACCCTTAATCCAGGCGGGGGGGGGGGTGGCTATCTGAATAGAAAGTATTTCCTTTAACTTTATCAGTATAACTTTATCCACTAGAACTGTGACTTTTCCTACCGGGCATATTCTATCACAACAATGCTCTCTATTTCAGTGTACTTTGTCTGTGGAGGTATTAGCTGCAGTTTATCCATTCTATCGACATACAGTTCTTATAAAAAATAAATTATTTGCTACATAAATAATGTTTCTGAGTGCTTGATATTTCTTTCGTCCTCTTGAACGATGCCAGGTGTTTCCATAACCAAGTGTAAGAGATTTTCTGGAAATTTGGTGGTTTTTTTTCTTCTGTAAAGGAATTGCAGACACTGGTCACAATGTAACTATTTCTGACTGTGAGTACGGCAGCAACATTTGCTAAGAGACAACTTTGCAAACAGAACAGCTATTCTACTTTGGACAGTGACCAATGAAAATGAGCCGACAAAGATCTCAGTCCTCAGCCTTCATCCCGTCTATCTCTGTGTTCACTAGGCGGAGACACCCATAACTATTTAAAAAATGAATCTGGCAAAAACATATATAGTGTTGGACACAATCTGATCACTAAGTCTGGAAAATGAACTCTAATATGCAAAGTCCATGCCAGTGATAATAACAGTATTTTTTTCTCTTTTTTGTTTTCCTATTCTATTATTATAACTTATTTCATATTCTTGCTGTTCTGCTCTGACTAGGTCAAGTGGGATCACGTTGAATGGAGGTGGAGATGGAGGTATTCATTTACTTTTTAAAAATCTCCAGTAAACACTTTCCATGTTTCACCAAGTTATTTTCTCTAGAATTTTTGTAGAATCTCTTTATTCAAAATATTAAAACATTAACCTCTGACTTACTAAAGTCTGTTTCCTGACCCTGACATTGCTTCCCAAAATTGCAAGTAGTTTAAAAGACTTTGATTCCACGAGTCTGCTTCCAATTTATATGCCAAGTATATCCAGTACTTTAATTCTTTATATATAGTAAATCTTATAAAATATTTTTGGGACACCTGGGTGGCTCATTTGGTTAAGCTTCTGACTTCAGCTCAGGTCATGATCTTGTGGTTTGTGGGTTTGAGACCCACATAGAGTTCTGTGCTGACAGCTCAGAGCCTGGAGTCTGCTTCGAATTCTGTGTCTCCCTCTCTCTCCCCCTCTCCCACTCATACTTTGTCTCTCTTTCTCAAAATAGATAAAAACATCAAAAATGTTAAATATTTTTGTTTTATATAAGGAGCATTCACTTAGATTTACCTACATACTTGATTTCAAACTTGCTCATTTATTTATTTAATCTCCTAGTACATTGCACCTCAGGCTTCCCTCTGGTATTAATGTCCTTCTATGTATGGAATAGTCTTGGAAGTTCATATCTATCCATCTTTTGCTGGTGACTATAATCAGTAAAATTCGGTTTGTTCATCTAAACACGTGTTTATTTCCGTCCTTGAAAGATACTTTTTTCTGATTGGAGTTTCTTTCAGTGTCTGAAACTGACATCCATTGACTTTTTTTTTGTTTGTTTTTTGTTTTT
>NC_043704.1:23071010-23079003 GCF_006229205.1 Suricata suricatta
TATCTTTGGAACCAGAAATTGTGGTTCTCTCACTTTTTAGCAACGTAATATTGGACAGCTCACCTCAGCTTTTGTTCTCTCTGCCCCGCCTTTTCCTCACCCCCCAATCTCAATCTCTGTCCTCTCTTTTCCCTCTCCTCCTTCTCTCTCTCAACTAATTATCATGTTGAGCTGTAGGAAATCTTCCAGCTGTAACTGGTAAGCAATCATTTTCGCAGGAATATTTATCTTATTTTGTTTTGTTCTTTACCAACGGCATAAATCAGAGCTACTTTCATCATGAAAATGTGTCAGTGTCAAGATAAGGTCTCTATATAAAGAATTAGTTTGTCTACAGTTTAGTTTAAATCATAAGATGATGAACGGAAAACTTTCTTTACCACCTTTTGTATTTGAAATTTGTTCTGAATAGTAAACAAACAAAACATATGTATTTTCCATTTGCAAGTATTTTTCAAACACACAAAGATGCAAACTAGTAAGAGAAATTACAATACAAGACAAAGAATATTGCATAAGAGTAACTGACAAGGAAGAATAAACCTTCAGAAGAGTTGATTATTTTGGTGTGAGAAAATCATACAAGATTGAATGTTCAGTACTAAAAGATAGGATATTATTTCAACATAGAAAGATATGGAATTGATTCATCTTTTAGGAAATATAACAGAAGTGAGAAATGGGTGAATAAAATGTCAACATTATGTGTGATGTACAAGAAACTATATGTCATTTAATAGTGCAGTTGGGGCAAAATGTAATATACAAAAAGAGACCAGATAGTAGAGATAAAAGTATTTGGATTAGATTCAGTGGACAACAGAGAGACTACTGAAGGTTTGTTATCAAGTAAATAAATCATTCATATATTTATTCTAAAACGGTTTTTCTGGTAGAGAGATGCAAATAGAGAGCCCAGAGTCAAAGAGATTAGTTAAGAGATTTATCCAATAGAGCAGGAATGAGCTAACTTGTAATCCAACTACATTTATACTAACTTGAAAAGTTTTGCATGTAGACGATTAGATGGAATCAAGGGTTGACTTGGAGTTAAAAATTAGCCTCTAGTTTTCTTTTTATATGTAGCTGTTTTATTCACTGACAAAACAAATGTTTAGAAAGCTGGTAGACTAAATTTAGAATGCAATTGCTATGGGGTACCTCCTATTTTAAGGTAGAGGTCAAACACAATGGCACATAAATAGAACACAGGCTGCAGATGTTTTGTTTGGCTGACACAACTACTAAAATAAATTTAAATACTTTTAGAATAAAAATGGTCTCTAGTTCATTAACTCATCAGCTCTCTATTGTTCTATTTGGGGCTACTTATGACATTTACTTAGTGAGTGTTATTCTAATTAAAACTGGAATCTTCCCCAGCTTTGTCCTCCTGACCCCTATATACCTTGCCATACATTTTACATTATTTTATTGTTACTTTTTTACATTTTAGTTCTAAATAATTGATAACTCAGAAAAAAAAGTGTAATAAAAGGTATATAGGGATCTAGGTATATCTTGCTCAATTTTAATTTAGTTTTTCTTGGCATGTGTCACATGACAAGTAAAATAGGGTAGTTATTTAATATTTTATCATCTGTATTCTCTTTTCCTAGCACATAACACTAGAAAACTCCAGAATGGGAAGAATCTTTTTTTGGTTCGCTGGTATATAGTACTGAAAACTGCCAACCACAGGAGAATTTCAATAAATATTCATTGACTATAGCTAATATAATATTAATAGCTAAAACTGCTGTGGTGTTCATTATTTTCCATATATAATTCAATAGAATTATGTGTCTTGGCTCACAGCATAAGAGTCAAAACCTTAGGAAATCAGTATTAACAATAGCCTCATAGTTATTTGTGGATCTGGGCTCGATGTCAACTGAATTTCTTATCTCTGATTAAAATACCCATCATTTTTGCTGTTTCAAATTTGGTACAAAATATTATAAAATCTATTGCATTGTTTAGGCAACATAGACACTCAGGTATTAGTAGACTTGATATGCTCTGTAAAGTCATTTTCAAATATCAAGTGTGATAAGGTGGGTGGAGGATGCACCTTGCTTTCTCATTTATTTTGGCTGGAGGCAATATAATCACGAGTAATTCACATCACCTATGCTGAGTCCTTGTAGTAACAGGCATGAGAATGTTTCTTAGCAATATGTTATATAATGTACAAACAAGGAAAGACCAACTATCATACAAAGTAAAATTAAGGGGTGCCTGGGTGGCTTAGTCAGTTAAGCATCTGGCTTCAGCTCAGGTCATGATTCATAGTTCATGGGTTCGAGCCTTGCATCAGGCTCTATGCTGACCACTAGCTCAGAGCCTGGAGTCTGCTTCAGATTCTGTGTTTCCCTCTCTCTCTGACCCTCCCCTGCTCATGCTGTCTCTCTCTGTCTCTCAAAAATAAATAAAAATCATTAAAAATTAAACAAAGTAAAATTAAAAGAAAAAAGTGTCATAAGAATTAAGAAAATTGAGGGGTACCTGGATGGTTCAGTCGGTTGAGCATCTGACTTTGGCTCAGGTCATGACCTCATGGTGCCTGGGTTTGGGCCCCACATAGGATTCTGTTCTGACAGCTCAGAGCCTGGAGCCTGCTTCAGATTCTGTGTCTTCCTCTCTCTGCCCCTTCCCTGCTCAAGCTCTGTCTCTCTGTCTTTCAAAAATAAACATTTAAAAAAATGAAACAATACATCTATATTCATACATTCACATTTCACAATTTTGAATAGTGATATGGATGTTTTATTGTCATTAAATTTTAATTTAAAGAACTACAGATGAGATTATTTAGCATTCGTTCTACTTGGGGCTGTACATTCATTAGGAGGAAGCTATGTTAACTCATTTGCCCTTTTTAGATTACATTTTGGCTACTCCTCATCAGAACACCAGATTTGAAGATATTAATTTCAATCTATAGTTTACAAGAGTCCTTATGAAATGCAATCAGAGCTCACAGTCTGCTGTACTGAAAATGGTTCTGGAGAACCATGATGATTTGAATGAACACTTGATTTATTATCCAATTTGAGACAGTTTGGGGTACTTAGAAGAGTTATTATTTATATATGTGCTTTGGACAACATTTGTGAACTGGAGTTGTCCAATGCCATTTCTATAATGTGATAATTGTACTTATAAGTTAGATTTTATTTTTACATAGAAAGTGGTTCAAATCCTTCTCTTTATTTTCAGTTTCCTATAAAAGGTAATATAATTTATTTCTGTATTTACAACTAAGAGAAACACTTGACATCGGATGTTCCCTTTCAATTTATAAAGTCAGGCCTGCAAACTAATACCTTATTTCCACCTTTCTCTCTGATTCTTTTACATTGCCTTTATGGTCTTCCATCAAGAAAACAATTTTTTCATCTTATAAAACTCATGTAATAATAGTTATTCACAATTTTTCTGTGCTTTACGATAGCATTTTTTTGAAGAGTGTTTTCTCCATTAATAAGTGCTCTCTCTTTCAGCCTCTTACAGTGTTTGTTTCTTAGAAGGATGAAGTCTTTAAAAATAATGTATCATTCAATGGTGGTTCCTTGAAAACTTAGGCATAAATATAATTACTATATAATTCAGCATTTCCACTTCTGGATAAATACTTAAAAGAATTGAAAACAGGAACATGAGAGATATTTCTGCATCAATGTACATAACAGCATTATTTACTATAGCTAAAATATGGAAACAATCCAAATGCTCATCAGGGGATGAATGAATAAGTAAATTTGGCATATACATACAATATAATACTATTTAATCTTAAAAAGGAACAAGTCTGATATGTGCAACAACATGGCTGAACCTTATGAACATTATGCCAAGTGAATAGTCAAATTTGTAGAAATAGAAATTATACTGGTGCCTCTCCGGGGGATAAAGGAATTGGACAATATTATTTAATGGAATTTAATGGATATAGAAGTTCAAATTAGGAAAATAAAAAATTCTGGAGATGAATGGTAGTAATCGTTGCACAAGAGTGTGTATGTATTTAATCCCACAGAACAAGACACTTAAAATTGTTAAAATGGTAAATTTCTGTTATATACACTTTACCACAATAAAAAGAATAATTTATCACTTAATAATCCTACACAAGCTATTTACTCAGTAAAAAAGTGATTAGCAAGAGGCTCAAGTCGTTTTTAGACTAATTGACTTACTTTAATTAATTTTTGTTTTAGAACAGTTTTAGATTTATAGAACAGCTAAAAAGATGGTTAAAGGGAGTTCTCATATACCCCAAACCGGTCCACCTGTTGTTAGCATGTTATATTAGTATGATACATTCATTAAAACAAATGAACCCACACTGATACACTGCTATTAGCTAAAGTCTATGTTTCACTTGGACTTCCTTAGTTTTTATGTAATGTCCACTTTCTCCCCAGGATTCCATATAGACTATCTCATGGCATTTACTCATCATTTTTTTAGACATTTCTCAATGGTGGCAGTTTGTCATATTTTTCTTGTTGTACATGACTTTGAAAATTTTGAGAAGTACTGGTTAGATATATTGTGTAATAGCTCTCAATTAACGCTCATCTAATATTAGCCTCATTATTAGACTGAACTTATGAGTTCTTGGATGAAAGACCACATATGTAAAATGCCATTCTCCTTACACTATATCATGCTATAGACATAACATCACCGATGTTGTTAACCTTGATTACTTGTCAAAGTAATCCTTGGATTTCTGTTATGCAAATTTACCCCCAGCCTCCCCTATAGTATCCTGTGAAAGAAATCAGACCACACTATCAGATTGGGAATTATGATCTACATTGGGAATGTCATCTCTTGCTGCCTCTCTCTCGGTAGCACACACACTTGCTCTCTCAAAAATAAATAAATAAATAAACTTATCAATTAATTAATTAATTAATTAAATTCTTCTGCATGGAAGATTTATCTATTTCTCATTAATTATTTAATGATTAAATTAAATCAACATAGACTCATATATACATATATATTTTGCATTATAATTTTGACTATAAGCAATACTGCATAATATACTTTTACTCAAAATATTCACACTTTAATGGGAAACTCTTTCAGTTGTGTCTTGGGCCCCTCTGAAACAAGGGTTTTTTTTTGAGTGCTTAGTTTCTGGTATTACAGGAAGCTCCAGGTCATCTCATATTTTCCTTAAGTGAGCCCTAGAAACAAACATTTCCCAAAGAACCCTGGTTCCTTTCCTTAGAGAACGTCGTTAGAAATCAATATTTGAGCAATGAGAGTGCTCCTTGGTACCATACAAAGGTATTATTGCTTTCAGACTGTCACAACAAACAGGGCAAGGAAATATATATGTTTACTAACCAGGGTATACAAGAGTATCTGAATCAGTATGTTTATTGATATATTTCTGTATCTATATTAAGCAGGCCTACCATGAGTTCATGCTAATGATCCAACTCTAATCCATCATTCTCATCAGCCCTTTTGTCAGTAATCTCACACTCGAACAGTAAGAAACAGTCAGAAACCTGGTTCCCATCATCCACCATCAACTTATTGATTTTTCATTCATATCATGATTTCAGAATTGTTAACCCATACCCTTGTGGGAAACAATTTTATCACTAGATTATAAGTTTTATGTGCAGTTTCTTTTGCTTTGAGTCTTAAAAACCTTACTCATTTCCATATTACCCAGTTAATTTAGTTAGATTTTCAGTACTGTAGTTTCTCTTAGGATCCCCTAAACTCCTAAATTATATTTAATGAATTACATAAATTAAGACTCACTCTTTGTACTATCGGGAAGCCTGACTCATTTTGTTACTGGAACATATGACTCTTAATCTCAGGGTCATGGGTTCAAGCCCCATGTTGCCAGTAGAGCCTACTTGGAAAGAAAGAAGAAATAAAGAGAGGAGGGAAGGAAGGAAGGAAGGAAGGAAGGAAGGAAGAAACAAACAAACAAACAAAGGAGGGAGGGAGGGAGGGAGGAAGAAAAGAAGTTTTACTCTTTGTACTGTAAAATTCTATGAGCTTTGACAAAACCTTGGTGTAATGTATTCATCATTTTAGTCTAAATGAGTATAGTTTTAGTGCCCTAAGTAATCCCCTATGTTTGCTATACTACCCAGCTCCCTTTCGCCTTTCTAAACTGATATCAACCACTGATCTGTTTATTATCTTTATATCATTTTGACTTTACCATAATTTCATATAAATGTAATTAAAGAATAAGAAGCCTTTTCATACTGACTTAACCCCCATTTACCAATATGGTAATATACATCTCTTAAATATTGAAGGCAAAAATAGAGATTATTTCCAATTCCTAAAAATAAGTTCATTCCAAATTTTAAAATATTCTATCTTTCTCTTTGCATTCAGTATTATTTTAAGCCATCAGGGTGTGTCCATGTGTTTACTTGGTATGATACCTCACTCGTTTTCTACTGCTTCCTAATAATCCATTATTTGAATGCCCCAGAGTGTGTTTTTATTTACCTGTTAAAGCACATCTTTATGGCTTTTAGTTTGGAGCAACTATGATTAAAACAAAAATATTCTTGTTCAGTTTTTTATGTGCACAGAAGTTTTTAAACCAGTTGAGTAAAATCTAAGAAGTGCAATGGCTGGATCATACAGCAGGTATATGTTTGTCTTTGCAAGAAGCAGCTGAATTATCTGCTTAACCATACAATTTTGTGTTCTCACCAGCAGTGAATTATAGATCATGTTGTTCCAATCCTTACCCACAATTGATAATTTAAGGTGGGTTTTTTTTTGGATTTTAATCATTCTAATAAGTGTATTTTAGTATCTCATTCTTGTTTTAATTTTCATTTCCTTAATGCAAACCTATGCTGAGCATTATTTCATATGTTTATTCGATATTTGTAATTTTTTTAGGTGAAGTATCTCTTCTGGTCTTTTGGCTACTTTTTAATGATTTCTTATTGTTGTAAAAGCTCCTTGTATATTTTGCATGTCAGTCTCTTTCTATTTGACATGTTGTCAAATAATTTTCCATTCTATTAACGATTTCTTACTGTAGTAAGGGTTCCTTGTATATTTAGCATAACAGGGGTTTTTTTGACATGTAACTTGCAAATAGTTTTCTTCCAGTGTGATAGAATTACTGCTTATCAGTTGGACTTATCTAAATTATACCTTAATATACATGTCTTAAAAATGGAAAGCAAAAAAAAAAGACCCTAAGTTATTTTCAACTCTTAAAAATATATTTATTCCAAATTTTATAATTTTTGAATTCATTATTCTTTCATAAATTATTGTGCATGTCTTCTTGCATTATTCCTTTATTCCATTATATACATACTCTTTTGCTTCTTCACTTGTTCTTTCATCAATATTGCCAGCCACCCATACCTGCTTTACTTGCTATTTTTATGCCCCATTTCTATCTGAAATTTCTTATCTGAATAAGCAATTATTTCAAGCTATTTTTGTCCCTTGTTGCTTTTGTTATTCAGATACATACCATAGCCATGCTGGTAACATTTTCATAAAACTGATTTGTTGTTAATGACACCCTTTCCTGTATAATTTGATCTGCTATATAGTTTTAAAATACGAATAGGCTCTTGGGACCTCATCAAGATAAAAAGCCTCTGCACTGCAAAGGAAACAATCAAGAAAACTAATAGGCAACCGACAGAATGGGAAAAGATAGCTGCAAATGACATATCAGATAAAGGGCTAGTATCCAAAATCTACAAGGAACTCACCAAACTCCACACCCAAAAAACAAATAACCCAGTGAAGAAATGGGCAGAAGACATAAACAGACACTTCTCCAAAGAGAACATCCATATGGCCTACAGGCACATGAAATGATGCTCCACATCACTCATCATCAGGGAAACAAATCAAAACCACACTGAGATACCACCTCACACCAGTCAGAGTGGCTAAAATGAACAAAGCAAGAGACTATAGTTGCTGGCGAGGGTGTGGAGAGATG